>NC_042997.1:183557605-183680105 GCF_006345805.1 Octopus sinensis
TCAATTTAACCATACCACTTTCCGCGAATATACACACGCATACATATATACATACATGCATGTATTTCTGTATGCATGCATGTATTTATGTATGCATGCATGCATGTATGTATGCGTGTATGCATGTATGTATGTATGTATGTATGTATGTATGTATGTATATAGGTAAGTAGGTAGGTAGGAAGGTACGTACGTATGTATGTATGTATGCATATAGGTAGGTAGGTAGGAAGGTACGTACGTACGTATGTATGCATGCATGTATGTATGTATGTATGCATGAATGTATGTATGTAGTTAGGAAAGTAGGTAGGACGCTACGTACGTATGTATGTATGTATGTTAGTAGGAAGATACGTACGTATGTATGTGTATATATATAAATATGTGTGTGTGTGTGTGTGAAAGCGTATACGGCATAACAGAGTTAGAAGTAAACCACAGAAAATACAATATGGAATTTGGTTACGTCCCTTTACATGTTCAGTTCAAATAACCACCCAGTTTTTATGCTTATCATCGTTCCGAGATTTAAAAGACGAGCAAGAGTTGATGAAATCTGGCATGTTTTTGAACGCGATTCCCCATCACGATTGCAATACAATGACCGAAATGTGTACACACACACACATACAGGGGGATTAATGTCAGCTGGTAAATGAGAGAGGGTGAGCGATGGGCAGCTTTAGAAAATGTCAGTGATGCAAAAAGTGAGGGGTGGCTTAGTGCAGTGAATAGGAGTGGAAATGAGAATGATAGATGAAAAGATCGAGTGTAAAAGAGGTGCAGCAGATAGACACTTCATGTTGGGGAACAAATGATAGTCAGATGGGGCCAAATCAGGAAAATAGGGAGGCTGATCAACCAGTTTAAAGCCATAGTCATGCACAGCAGCCACTGAAACCAACGACCCGAGTGCTGGAGCATTGTATTGATAAAACAAGGTTTATGAGAATGATAGATGAAAAGATCGAGTGTAAAAGAGGTGCAGCAGATAGACACTTAACAGGTACAAAATGAGCGAAAGGTCCAAAAACACACACACACACACATTTTTCATTTTTTATCTTTTACTTGTCTCAGTCATCAGACTGCGGCCAGCTAGGGGAACCGTCTTAGAGAATTTTTTCATCGAATGTATTCTATTTCTTTACTCCCCACAAGGGGCTAAACACAGAGAGGACAAACAAGGACAGATAAACGGATTAAGGCGATTATATCGACCCCAGTGCATAACTGGTACTTATTTAATCGAACCCGAAAGGATGAAAGGCAAAGTCGACCTCAGCGGAATTTGAACTCAGAACGTAACGGCAGACGAAATACCTATTTCTTTACTACCCACAAGGGGCTAAACACAGAGGGGACAAACAAGGACAGACAAAGGGATTAAGTCGATTATATCGACTCCAGTGCGTAACTGGTACTTATTTAATCGACCCCGAAAGGATGAAAGGCAAAGTCGACCTCAGCGGAATTTGAACTCAGAACGTAACGGCAGACGAAATATGGGTACGCATTTCGCCATGCGTGCTAGCTTTTCTGCCAGCTCGCCGCCTTTTTTCATCGAATGTATTCACCCCAGTACTTATTCTATCGATCACTATTACCGAGCCGCCAAGTCACAGGGACGTAAAAACACCTGCACTGTTGTTAAACAGTGGTGGAGGTGGACACACACACATACACACACGATCGATTATTTTCAGTTTCCATCTATCAAATCCACTCACAAGGCTTTGGTCGGCCTGAGTCTTATAGTAGAAGAAACTTGCCCAAGGTGCCACACAGTGGGATTGAAGCCTGAACAATGTGGGAAACAGACAAAATAGATCTTGTTTTATCAAGACAATGCTCCAGCACACGGGTTGTTGGTTTCAGTGGCTGCTGTGCATGACTATGGCTTTAAACTGGTTGATCAGCCTCCCTATTTTCCTGATTTGGCCCCATCTGACTATCATTTGTTCCCCAACATGAAATGAGAACCAGTATCACAGTGATGATGACGTAATATCTACTGCTGATGACTTTTTGACCAGCAAGATTAAAGCTTCTTCAACAATGGGATCTAAGTGCTGTGATACTAACGGAAGAAGTGTGTGAACCACAAGGTGCACTATGTTGAAAGTTAAACCTCATTTAATCACATTTCATGAGGGTGTCTTGATCAGCCTATGAACTTTTCAGCTGACCCTTGTAACAATTTACTAAATTTGCAATTTGGACAATTAATTCTTTACATAAAAAGCACGACCTTCGAACATTAAAACTCACCGAGGCAATGACTAGTGACCGAGACCTTTGGAAGTATGCTGTGCATGAGAGGACCTGGCAGGACAAGTGAGGCCATAACCTGTGGCCTCTACCTGGGATGTAGCCAGCCCACTTATGCATACCTTTCCTTTTTGGGACACAAAACTCTGCTTGCGAAGACCTGTTGAGGCAAGTGAAATCGGAATTGAAATCAAAATCGCTCAAAAATCAATGGAAATTGTAGTTGTGATACCAGTGCTGGTGGCACGTTAAAGAACCATCCAAACGTGGCCGTTACCAGTGCCGCCCGACTGGCCTCCATGCCGGTGGCATGTAAAAAGCACCAACCGATCGTGGCCGTTGCCAACCTCGCCTGGCACGTAAAAAGCACCCACTACACTCATGGAGTGGTTGGCATTAGGAAGGGCATCCAGCTGTAGAAACACTGTCAGATCAGACTGGGCCTGGTGCAGCCTCCTGGCTTCCCAGATCCCAGTCGAACCGTCCAACCCATGCTAGCATGGAAAGTGGACGTTAAACGATGATGATGATGATGATGATAAAAAAATAGGATCCGTCAGTTAGAGAAAACTTTGAAACAGGATCAATTACTATTGATTCTAAGAATTAAATGGAAATGTCTTTAAATGTTTTCATTAATCCTTCATCTGTAAAATTAAATTCCATGGTTATTCCAGTAATCGTGATAAATATCTACCAAAAATTAGAATTGGTATTTTCTGCAATCATGTTGCCTCAATTAACTTGACACATCTTATTAGATAATTGTTTCAATCAAAAAAAAGATAGTGCATAAAGCTGCTTTCCACAATTAAGGATGATATAATTTTGAGTGGATATATCTGCTTCCCATGGGGGAAGGGTTAATCTTTGTTTCAAATTACCACCACAAACATATACTCTCTATACTCTCTTTTACTTGTTTCAGTAATTTGACTGTGGCCATGCTGGAGCACCACCTTTATTCGAGCAAATAGACCCCAGGGCTAATTCTTTGTAAGCCTAGTACTTATTCTATCAGTCTCTTTTGTTGCACTGCTAATTTACGGGGACATAAACACACCAGCATCAGTTGTCAAGCAATGTTGGGAGGACAAACACAGACACACAAATACATACACACACACATACATATATATATATATAATATATATATATATATATATATATATATTATATATATATATATACACATACATATATATGATGGGCTTCTTTCATTTTCCGTCTGCCAAATCCACTCACAAGGCTTTGGTCGGCACGAGGCTATAGTAGAAGACACTTGCCCGAGGTGCCATGCAGTGGGACTGAACCCGGAACCATGTGGTTCGTAAGCAAGTTACTTACCACACACCCACTCCTACGCCTATGACAAAGATAAAAAGCAACAGCTGCAGAAATAAATAATATAAGAAAAAACGTCATTTACCCTTAGATTGTAGTTTTAATTAGTTGCTATTGCAAACATTTGTTAATTAGTTAATTAGCAACTTAATAGTCTTCCTATTAAAGAGTTTACATATGTTTCTAAGTATGTATGTATGTATGTATGGACATACACGGATGTATGCATGTATGTGTGTGTGTGCGTATGTGTGTGTGTGCATGTGTGTATGATGTACATATATGTATGTATGTATGTGGGTGAGGGCTGAAAGTTCCCGATTTTAAGAGTATCACAAAAGGCCTGGTTTAAGGCTCAACCTTCTGAGTTCTTTTCCAGGGCTTAGAAAATCTGAAGGACCTGTGCAAGGAGTGTGTGAATCTGAGAAGGGAATATGTTGAATAAAATCATAATTAACTGATCCTCCTGTATTTTCTTGTGCCCAAAGCCAGGAACTTGTCAGCATACACACATATATATGTGTGTATATCTATCTATTTGTCTGTCTGTCTGTCTATCTATCTATCCATGCATATATATATATGTATGTGTGTGTTGGGCCTCATGGAGGCAAAGTGGCCAAATTCCTCTCAAGTGTTGGGCTTGACAGAGACAAAGTTACTGAGTTCTTCTCAAATGTTGGGCCTCATTGAGGCAAAGTGACTGAGTTCCGCTTGAGTGTTAGACCTCACAGAGGCAAGGTGGTTGAGTTCCTTCTGAGTGTTAGGCCTCACAGAGGCAATAACCAAGACCTTTGGCATTATGTCGTGCTTGAGAAGAAGACCCATCAAGCTGAGCAAAATTACAGTTGTGGCAGATACCAGTGTCACGCAAATTGGCACCTGTGCTGGTCACACATAAATGCACCCTGGTGTCACAGAAATGACACCTGTGCCGGTGGAACTTAAAAGCACCCATTACGTCTCAGAGTAGTTGGCATTAGGAAGGGCATCCAACCATAGAAAACCATGCCAAATCAGACTGGAGTCTGGTGCATCCATCAAGTGTGCCACCCCAGTCAAACCGTCAAATCCATGCCAGCATGGACAACATATGTTAAATGATGATTATGATGACGATGATGATATATGTATGTACATACATACATACATACATACATACATAAAGATAAATTTCCACATTAGGTTTTTCTAACCAGCAGAGTTGAAAGGGTCAAAATTTAGATTATTTTTGGGAATACTAACACCACATGTATGAAAAATTTTGATTGGACTTGTACTTAGTTCAGATGGAATCTGAAATGCAGTTAAATGTGCCCTGATGAAGCAGCATCAGTAATTAACACCAAAATGGACATCAAGATGCAAAATATGCAGTGTGCACTGACTTGCAGCAGAAACATATAAAGTACTGAAATGGAAATATGTGATTAACTGCATAATAAAACCTGGATATATAAATCTTTGTTTTCCTTAATTATATATATAGGCACAGGAGTGGCTGTGTGGTAAGTAGCTTGCTTACCAACCACATGGTTCCGGGTTCATTCCCAATTCATGGCACCTTGGGCAAGTATCTTCTGCTATAGCCTCAGGCCAACCAAAGCCTTGTGAGTGGATTTGGTAGACGGAAACTGAAAGAAGCCCGTCGTATATGTGTATATATATATGTATGTGTGTGTATATGTTTGTGTGTTTGTGTTTGTTCCCCCAACGTCGCTCAACAGATGATGGTGGTATGTTTACGTCCCTGTAACTTAGTGGTTCAGCAAGAGAGACCAATAGAATAAGTACTAGGCTTACAAAGAATACGTCCTGGGGTTGATTTGATCGACTAAAGGCGGTGCTCCAGCATGGCCACAGTCAAATTAGTGAAACAAGTAAAAGAGAAAGAGTATACTAGTTTGAGGAAAAAGTTTGTGTGCCGTGTTAAAATAATGATTTTTTTATGTAAGAATTTATTCAAAGACAACAACTATTCTTCAAAATAAACACCATCATTTTCTACGACCTTCCACCAATGATCTGTGTATGCTTGTCTCCCACAAAATGACTGGTGAGGGGCTATCTGTAGTGTACACTTGAGTGAACTTCCTCTCCTCTCTATTATACATATACATACATACGGATGTAGTAGATAACAGCTAGTCTTTGGCCGCACTTTTGGACCCTGTTGCATCTACTGCTCTGATTGGTTGGTATTGGCACAATTTGTCTCTTGATCTATCACGCACCAATATGCAACCCAACCCATCGCAGACTTCAAGTAAGGTCATGTGTGACAGCCTGTTTTATATCCAACTTTGAGCCTACAACTCCTTATAAGAACTCCAGCTTCACATTGTCTTGAGGTCTTTGGTTCCAGATCTTTTAAGGTCTAGTCACTGACCACACAAGACACAGCCAGTTCCAGCGACAACGCCAGACGTCCGGGTTCATCGCAGCACTGTTCGTGAATTACTTCACCCTGGATCAACAGCAAATATACAACCTGTGAGCCAGACAACAACACCCCTCCAACAGCATTACGGCAATCTTTTTTTTTCATCACTACCATCATCTTCTTAACGTTGTCAACAACACCATCTCTACATACATAGCTCAAGCAACACTGCACAGGTTCTAACATAACAATATTCGTGAATTACTTCACCATGGTTAACAGCAAAATACAACCTGTGAGAACTCTTGTACTAAGTGACCCAGGCAGCAGCATCACAGTCACAATTTCACATACAACGTGTACCTCAACTGGCTCTGCATCGCACCCACAACTTCATGTATGATTTATACCTCAACCAGCTCTGCATCATCGCCACAACTTCTTGATACAGCATTTCAACTATCATGTACAATTGACTACGAACTTATCATTCTTGTGTCTATGAACATTCTTCTAACTTCACATTATAGACTCATTCAATGCTCTGTACTTAACGCACACACATACATCCATGTCTATACACACACATTTTGCTCTCATAATGGTCTGTCTATTATTCTGTATACATGACGCACATACTGTCACAGATGTTAACATATCAATAAAGCTTCTCTTAAACATTCTACCTGGTTGTGTCTCTCTTTTCCCTCTGGCTCATATACGCATTATTCTTTTATATTTATTGTATCGACCGTGTGATGTACTAACGAGCCATTCTCGTCACTTCACTTTGCACGGTCATTATGGTCGTTACAGATCTGCAAGCTTTCGGATTTGGTCAAAGTACCAATCCTTTGATTTTGAATCGAAAAATTCTTCACAGGCTTCTTCAACTTCATTGAATGACTCAAATTGGTGACCTTTCATAAAGTACTGCATTGATCAGAAGAGACCATAGTCAGATGGAGCAACATCTGGACTATAGGCTGGATGCAGCAAAACTTCCACACCACCCAATTCTTCAATCTTGTTACTGGTCTTTCTGGTAGTATGCAGCTTTGCATTGTCTGGTTGAAACAAAGCACGTTTTTGACGTTTTTGACGAACACAGTGAGTCACCACTGAACATGTCATGAATTGAATGAGCACACACACACACACACCACAAAAATATATTAAAAAAGCATTATTTTAACATGGCACACAAACTTTTTCTTCAACCTAATATATAAATATATAGTTCATATTTACAGAAAACAAAAGGTGAAGGAACAACAAGCAGGTGTATTAGTTTAACACTTGGGAAGAATGGAAAAGTCTTTGATGATTTGAGCCAATGCTCTTCGACAGAAAGCATTGAGAGATAAAAAAAGATGGAGAGAAAAAAATTGTGTAGGGATTAATGGTTCAACATGATGAAAATATATATATATATAGATTTTTTTCTTGTTTCAGCTCAGAGCTGCGGCCATGCTGATGCACCGCCGTCTATATATATATATCATCATCATTATCATCATCATTATCATTTAACATCCGTTTTCCGCGCTAGCACGGGTTGGACGGTTCGACCAGGGTCTGGGAAGCCAGGGGCTGCACCAGGCTCCAGTCTGATCTGACAGTGTTTCTACAGCTGGATGCCCTTCCTAACGCCAACCACTCCGTGAGTGTAGTGGGTGCTACACACACACGCATACATATATATATATATATGTATCTATGTGTGTGTGTGTGTGCGTAGCATGGAAGGCAGATGTTAAACAATAATGATGATGATGATATATCTTTGTATGTATGCATGTATGTATGTATGTATGTATATATGTATGTATGTATGTATGTATACTTTTTCATATAAATATGGGTTAATAAGATATCTTTACAAATTCACATGTTTACATATAAATTACTGTAGCAAATTATTTTATAGCTTGCCCTTAGTACTAATAACTGACTCATCTATTAACCATTAATGGTGCATATTTTTAGTTCAGTTAATTCAGTAATGTACACTGCTTAAAATAATGGGCCATTTTTGCCAGTGTATGCACTTTCTCATAAGAAAAATCCCTGCTTTTTCATGAGAAAGAAGTATATTTTGTGGAAAAACAAATTTAATATGTTTGATCATAAAATCATGCACTTGGTATTCCATCTATTATAGAATCACATTAGATGCATGGCAATGGTTTGTTACATTAAAAAAAAAACAGTGCATCTCATACACTCCTAGGCGTAGGAGTGGCTGTGTGGTAAGTAGCTTGCTTACCGACCACATGGTTCAGGGTTCAACCCCACTGTGTGGCACCTTGGGCAAGTGTCTTCTACTGTAGCCTCGGGCTGACCAAAGCCTTGTGAGTGGATTTAGTAGATGGAAACTGAAAGAAGCACGTCGTATATATGTATATATATGTATGTGTGTGTTTGTCCTCCCAACATCGCTTGACAACCGATAGAATAAGTACTAGGCTTACAAAGAATAAGTCCTGGGGTTGGTTTGCTCGACTAAAGGTGGTGCTCCAGCATGACCACAGTCAAATGACTGAAACAATTAAAAGAGTAAAAGAGTGTTCGCATATGAGGTAGTATCAAAAGGTCCTGGACTTGTTATGTCTAATAAGGAATAACTTATTTACCTAAGTTTTAGCATCATCTCTTTCGAAATAGTCGCCTTGTGCAGCAAACACCAATCCTAGCATTCCTGGCATTTTTGGAATCTAGCCTGGAGTAATTTTCTGGGAAGACTAGAAAAGTCTTTGATGTTTTGAACCAATGCAAAGTGAATTGAGGCTTCTCGACAACAGTGATAAAACAGAGACCTTTGAGTTGCATTTTCCTCTTGGAGAAGAGATGGAAGTCTGCAGGTGCTAAATCTGGTGAATAGGGTGAGTGTGGAAGTGTTACCTTGTTTTTGGCGAGAAGCTCATGAGTGAGGACAACTTGGTGAAGAATCCAATTCTTTGTGCTCCAAATATGTGGTCACTTTTACTGCATGTCCTCCCTCAAAAGTATCAAAACATCACAGTAGAACTCTTGATTAATGGTCTGGCCCTGGGGGATGAATTCTCAATGCATAATACCACATTTCTCGTGTTGACACTTGTGGTAGGTCTTTCATATCACTCATCATCTTCCAGGAATGTTCTTCTGCTTCTGAAGTGCCCATGGCACTTGAAATATTGTGTAAAACCTATTGCCTCATCACTGTAAGCTTGCCAAAGCATGCTTAACCCTTTCATTACTGAATTTATTTTGAGATGCTCTGTGTTTTTTTCAATTATTTTAAATATAACAAAGAATTTAGTAAAATAACTTAGTTTACAATAAATTAATGTTAGGAACATAAATTGTGACTAAGGTTTACTGGAAGATTTTAATTCAAAACTTATGAAAACAAGTACTACAGAGCCAAAGGCGGTTTCAGCCAGGTTGGTATCAAAAGGGTTAATATCTCAGTAACAGACCCCACTAGTTTAACACAAAATTGCACATTGGTTCTTTGTTCTGGTCCATGAGAAAATTGCAGGCTACAGTATACATGTGATCACAAAAACACAAATTCACAACTTGCAAAGTAAGCACACTGTCTCATGAAGGTCACTGTTTGCTCTCACTGTGCACACAGTCATGTGTTGCCATCGGTTGGCACACAACAGAACTAGTCCAGGAACTTTTTGATACCATCCTGTGTATAGTAAACCTAAGACTCTTTGGTTGTTACTCCAACATTTGAGCCTCACACAAACAACAATTATGTTAAACCAGTTTAGGTCTATAATCACTTACTTGTCAAAGTGATTGTATTCTATCAAGTTATTCATTAATTCAGTAAGATTCAATTACCTTGTTAATAATAGTTATCAGCTTTGGCCTTGTGCCAAAATCTGAAACCAATCATAGCCATCAACTCAGTAACTATTGTTTGTATTGCAGAAATTGCATTCACCTGCTGAGCCTATGCAGTTTATTTATGCATGGCTGGGTACAGACATGCCCAGGTGCAGGCATGGCTGAATGGTTAAGAAGTTTGCTTTCCAGCCATATAGCTTCAGGTTCTGGCCTACTGTGTGGTACCTTAGATAAGAGTTTTCTACTGTAGCCCTGGGCCAAGCAAAGGTTTGTGAGTGGATTTGGTGGATAGAAGCTAAAATAAGCCCATCATGTGTGTGTGTGTGTGTGCGTGTGCATGCATGTGCATGTGCATGCATGCATGTGTGTGTCTGTGTGTGTGTCTGTGCTTGTGTCTCTGTGTGTGTGTGTGCCTGTCTGTGTGTGTGTGCATGTGTGTGTGTGTGCCTGTGTCTGTGTGTGTGTGTATGCACACACACACATGCATGTGTCTGTGAGTGATTTTGCATCTCTCTCATCTATATGTATGTTATATTCACTGGTTTGTAAACAACTGCTTCGTTAATGGTGCTATTTGCTTGTAGTCCTCTATGAAAGCACGTCAGGGCTGTTAACTGGAAGATATTATCTCACTTGGAAGCAAGTGGGGATTTATGACAGGAAGAGCATGCATCCCGCTGTACGAAAATCTCCACTCAATCGTGCTCTCATCTGATCCATATAAGCATGGAAACGTTGCCCTTTACAAGCCTAGCCAGGCTCATGGGCCCGCTTTCCCGGTTTCTGTGGCATATGTGTTTTCCCCAGCTGGCCGGGGGGGGGGGGAAACATCACAGCATTACTCAAGAATCAGGAAGAGAGAGAGTGAGAGAAAGTTGTGGTGAAAGAGTACAACACGGATTGCCAGAGCCTTGTGGAGCTTTTAGGTGTTTTCGCTCAATAAACACACACAACGCCCGGTCTGGGAATCGAAACCGCGATCCTCTGACTGCGAGTCTGCTGTCCTAACCACTGGGTCATTGCGCCTTCAAGCATGGAAAAGTAGATGTTAAAATGATGATGATGATAATGATGACGGCAATGACAAATTCAATGATGACAATGACGACAAAGATGAAGATGATGATAGTCATTGGGTAAGAACAACAAAAATCTACATGGTAAATTCATGTCACCTAGTAGATAAAACCAATTAGTGAAGTCAATGAATTCAATAAACAGACAACCCAATGGTTGAGGTGGGTTTAATTAAGGTTTGGTTTCTTATTTTAAAAGTTGGGAATTGTATTCTAAATAAAGAACTAAACTCCAGGTTTACTTACCTAAGACATTACAGTTACAGAATAAAAAGCACAATTCACTGTTGGAGTTCTGAAAAAAAAAGCCCCTAAAATTAGATATTACTAATAACTTTATAGTCTGTATATTATTACTAAGACTTGATTAGTTCCTCCCACAAAATAGTGAATATACCAGCTTATGTACAAATGTCAACTGACCATCATTAAAATACTTGAATAAAGTCAGGAAGTAGGCCATATATATTAAGTTTCTATTTTCTCAGCTACCACACAGTCTGAAACAGAGAAATTAGTTTGTGTGCATTTGATATTAGTTTTATACTAAGTTCCACAATCTCTGACCATCGCTCATGATAACCATGTTTTTATAATATTGTCTTAAGATTGTATCCTTCTCCTCATCATCATCGTTTAACGTCCGCTTTCCATGCTAGCATGGGTTAGACGATTTGACTGAGGACTGGCAAACCAGGTGGCTGCACTAGGCTCCAATCTTGATCTGGCAGAGTTTCTACAGCTGGATGCCCTTCTTAACGCCAACCACTCCGAGAGTGTAGTGGGTACTTTTACATGCCACCGGCATGAGGGCCAGTCAGGCGGTACTAATGGAGAGAATTTCTACTTAGGTAAAGAAACTATTTTTAGTCTGAATAGCTAATGACATCATACAATGCAAAGGGGTACCTTGCTATCCTAACTCTGTGTCTCACCCTAAAAGAAAATTCTCAACAGCTACTTTTCTCAGTTCTTCCTTTTTAGAACTATAAACCTTTCATTACTTACTCCAGCAGTGTTATCTGATATATCCCTTGTTGATATATGCAGGGGCTCTAATTTATATGCATAGTAAATTGAAAAGGTGCATGTTATATTTGTAGCTTGCATTATAGATATTGTTTATTAAGGTGGTGAACTACCTGGGTTGTTAGTATGCTGGGTAAAATGCTTAGCAGTATTTTCTCTGTCTTTATATGGGGTTGATTAAATATGTACCAGTTACGCACTGGGTTGATATAATCGACTTAATCCATTTGTCTGTCCTTGTTTGTCCTCTCTGTGTTTAGCCCCTTGTGGGTAGTAAAGAAATAAGTATTTTGTCTGTCTTTATATCCTGAGTTCAAATTCTGCTGAGGTTGACTTTGCCTTTCATTCTTTCAGGGTCAATAAAATAAGTACTTGTCAAGTACTAGGGTTGATGTTATCAACTATTCCCCCACCTTCCTGCAAATTTCAGGCCTTGTGCCTGTAACAGAAAGAATTATAGATATTATTTATTGAAAGTGGTGAGCTGGCAGAATCATTAGCACACCAGACAGCATGCCTTGCGGCATTTCTTCCAGTATACAGTTCTGAGTTCAAAATCTGCCAAAGTCAACTTTGTCTTTCATACTTTCAAGGTTGATAAAACAAATACCAATTGAGCACTGGGGTCAATGTAATCTACCAATCCTTCCCCACAAATTTTCAGGCTTTATACCAATAGTAGAATGGATTATAGAAATTGTAAATTGCTATTGTTTAACCCAAGATCAGTGCTCATTGAGTAACCTATGATCAAGAGTGTTCCATCTAAGGCCATCCTGCCTTTTCAAGTGTAGCTCAGAATACATTTTTTAATGTATACCAGTTCAATATAGTAGACTATAATTTGAGGGAGATTTGGCTGCTATTTCTAGCAGGTAGAGTGAATGCATGGAGGCTGCCTCAATAGCTCATTGATATTGCTTGTAATGTATGTTTCCACTTGATATCTCCTGTAAATTGTAATCTGAGAAAAATTAACTTTTGTCATTTGATTAGTACAACCAGCCACCACTTGGGAATGAATTGTGGTTTGGTAACATATACTATATGTTCAGTAATTGTTTTAAGTGCCTATATAGTTGTGAGCAAATACAGGTGCCCTCTTGGGTCCTTCAACTTTGACTCAATGGATCCTTCAGGATGTAACAATGGAAGGAGAGAGGGCTACACAAGTATCCACCAGGTACTCATCACACTTGAGAGGACTGAAGCAACATAATATGAAGTGCTTTACTCAAGGGCATAAAGAGTTGCCTTGTCCAAGAATTGAACCCACTACCTTATGAGCATGAGTGGAACACCCCAACCTCTAGGCTATGTGCCCTTTCTGTCATATGATTTTAATCAGTTTTACTCTTGTAGCAGGGATATTTCATTCATGCTTTTCAGCTATCAGCCTTGTCTTCAATGCTGTCACTTCATCATATTACAATAATTATTCTAATCATTATTTCTTAATTTTACATTTGTTGCTTCATCATAGTGTAAATTAGTTAAATTTTCCAACGATATATTCTTTTCACGCTAAGAGTTGCTGAAGTATGGAACAAACTGCCGGCATCAGTTGTTAGTTGTTGGAGCACTGCATCCTTCAAAACTTCCATGCTTCCTGAGATTCGCCAACACTACACCTGATTTTCTCCCCTCCATACACATGAAGGCTTGTATCTGATTCATACACTGTTCACTTTCCAGACATTTGTACATTACTGCATATGCTCTATATGCACTTTTGACAAGTTGTGGTGCACCCAAGCACTGTATACAATAATTTCATTATTATTATATAAAATTATGAAATGAACACTAATATGCTAAAATCCTTTCTTTCTAATGTTCTATGAACTGTAATTTTCTCAACTGGAACTTTATGATTATCATTAATAAAAAGTTTTTTAATGCTTTTAAAAATTATACTCATGTCAGGAAAAAAGAATGAAACTAAAACTTACATAATTCCAAATAAATTCAGATTACTCATAGATAAAATATGCTACTTATATAAATATTAATTGATGTAATTGACTTAAATAAATATGACAACTTATCATGTGATAATGATTGCATGATAGAATTTCTGAAATGGATATTCTTATTTTACTGCTTAAAATAAACAATGGTTTTGATTGTATCCAATCTGACCCCGACAGCTGATGAATATTTAAGTAAGTATTTACTGTATTTAATACTATTAATAAATATACTTGAAAATGTGTGTGTGTGTGCATGAGATCACATGTACGCGTGTGTACATGTGTGTGTTTGTGTGAATTTGTGTGAGTGCTTATGATGTGAAACTCAAGTCATTCTTTCCTTCAGGAAGTATTGAATATTTTATTTCCTCTTCTTCTTCCTTATAATCATGATCATCTTCATCATCTTGATTACCAACACAATTTGGCTCCTACTTTATTCCTTCCACTCCTTGTCTATTGTCTCACTCATTCCCGTATTTAACCTCCTTAAACCACTGTTAATATCTGTCTGATCATCAAATTGAGAATTATGAGCAATTTCCTTAAATTTTCTAAGTAATTGAGCTAGAAACACAAACCACCCAGTAAAAATAACTGATATTAGAAAAAGAACAGAAATGGTAATTTATTAACCCTATTACTGTGGATATCAGATATATACACTTAACATTTTTGTTACGACCTGGTGGCCATAACCCAAATTTACAGAATCAGCGAGGATAGGGTGAACCCAAAACAACAACACGCCATGAAATTTTTTGTAAAATATTAACAATTGTCAGCATAAAAAAACAGCCTACATACAAAAACAAATATATACACAAACAAAAAAGCCAATGCCACACAAGACGTGCAGTCAAAATATTTAAAAAGGTAACATATATATATACAGTTCAGAAATTGGGACTCAGAATCCCAGCTTCACCAACTTGATTTCACAAACTTGGATCTGTAACTCTGGATTCACAAATTTTGGTTTCACCAAAATTGGCCTCACAAATTTGGTTTTCAAAAAATACGGATTCTGAAAATTTGGATTTCATAAAATCTGGATTTCCATTTTAGTACAAATTTGGTTTTTGAACCTTGGATTTCAAACTGTGGATGTCGAACCTTGGACCCAGATGTGGCACGGAAATTATTTTACAGCTGACAAAAGTTCTGGCGAATTTCTGGAGCATAAAATAAATCCCAAAATGCCTAACACAAAGCACAAAGTGCATAAACTAAACAGGCAATCATAGCTTCCAGAATCCAATTGAACAACTTCGTCTCACAGAAAAAACTGTCACAAAAAGTGGGTGGGGGTACAATTATAAATAATAATAATAATGAAATTATTGTATACAGTGCTCAGGTGCACCACAACTTGTCAGAAAGTGCATATAAAGTACATGCAGTAATGTAGAAATGTCTGGAAAGCGAACAATGTATGAGTCAGATACATGCTTGTGTGTGTATAGAGGGGAGAAAATCAAGTGTAGTGTTGGTGAATCTCAGGAAGCATGGAAGTTTTGAAGGATGCAGTGCTCCGACAACTAACAACTGATGCCGGCAGTTTCTTCCATGCTTCAGCAACTCTCAGCGTGAAAAAATGTTTCCTGAAGTCATGGGAGCGGTGCTGTTTTCTTACTTTCTGCTTATAAAGGTTTGCTGAGGTCCAGCCAATTTGTTATAGTTTCACAGTTTTGGCTAATAACACCTAGCTTCTCCCATTTTGACAATGGACTTCATCCTGACCTTACAGTGCAGCATGAGAAACTGGTTACCTGTTTATCTTAACATTATAATTTATAATTTCCTAACATTTTATTTATCTTAACCGCAGAAATCACTTTTATTTACCAATCTGTCTTTTGTTAAAGAATGTCATGTTTGAAACTATTTTTCTTGAGACAAGTCAAGTTTATTGAGGCAACACGATTTGTAGAAAATACCACTTCTCTTCTTGGGTAGATGTTTAATATCATTACTGGAATAACTTGGAAATTTAATATCGCAGTTAAAGGTTTGAGCAGATAAACATGAAACAACGTGGTTATAATGTTATCTAATTTTCACATCTAGTTAGAGTTATTTCCCTTAGGCTTACGCGCTCTTACCGTGTAATGCTTAGATTAACAATTATCCATTTTCCTTACTTTGATACATTTTGAAACTTCTAACTTCAGGAATAGAATATATTTACAATCGGTTAGTTAAAATAGGTTTGTGAAATAATTTGACACAACATAGGAAAATTCATTGTAGTTATAATGAAAATAAATCCTTCTTATGGTAAAAGGGGTAATAAAAACTTCTGTCAATATGCTTGTGAGTCTACTGCATCTCTTGGGCATCCATAGTTTACATTAGCTACACAGTAAGAAATTCCTACATACTTCTTTTATGTATATCAGACATGTTGACATCCCCAATTGTAGTAGAGTCCTGTCTTTTTCCCTACTAACTAAAAGTTTTGTGCTTGCAATTTTTACTTTGTGTTTGCTGTTTTTACTTCGAAGCCTCTCAATTCTAAGCATTGTTTCCACATTTGGAAGTTATTCTCTAATTCTTCCGTGGATTTGGTTTTGAGTATTAGAACCTCGACAAATAAAAGTTTATGCAGAAAGCCAGCCTTAAACTTCTCTCTTAGCCTTTGAACAGGGACAGTGCATATATCTGCACAAAATTTTATTTCTGTTAACTGTGGAAAGCAGTTTTATCCTATAGCCTTGATAAAAAAAATAACATCCCTTTATACTACAAGTGGAGACATCCCAGTTAAATGTTCTGGCAAAAAACAATTTTCAGATATTTCAAAATATGCAAAAAACAATTTTCAGATATTTCATCAAATACTTCTATTTTTTAGTAGTAGATATGAAAAATGTCCCCATAGCGGATACTGGAAAAGTATTGCAGAAGCAGAAAATGTCAATTCTATTTTTCAGTTGATTATTAAAATCATTACAGGAATTATCATAAAGTTTAATTACACAGTCAAAATGTTAAGAACAGGATGATTACAATAAACAGGAGTTATTGAGAACCAAATCCTGATCAATTCCTATTTGCATGCTAAATTCCTCATTGAACTTATTGCAAACACTCTTCTCACTTTCTGCAGCATATACTTGTTGCATGACTCTTATGTGTCACTTATCTACACTTATCTACATACATAGTACCCTGTCAGAAGCCTTTCCCGGTTAATGAATACTTGGTATTGTAGCTTGCTCTATGAACTTCTGCAGTTGTTTTTCTAGAAAGAAGATATTAGTTGTATTCAGTTTTCATTATAAATCCAAACTGCATCTCATCCAAGTTAACTTATTTCCTCATTAGTTGGGCTACAATACTGTTACTTTCATAATTTGATGTCTCTGTATTTGCATCTGTAGCAGTTGTTGATGAATACTGCTCTGTCAGTTATTGGAGATGATACCTTTCTGTACCACTTGACTATGTAAATGGCTAGAGTATAATTAAAAGACTTGACGTAACATTATATACACAAGCAAATTTATTAGTTGCTGCCAAAGTTAAAGAATGAGTTATGAAAGAAGGGCTTGGCTTACAGTCCAACAATGTCACTCATAGCCCATGAGAGTGCATATCCATAAATATTCTCCTCCTTCTCATTTTCTCTTTCTTTCTCTGTATATATATATATATCATCATCATCATCATCATCATCGTTTAACGTCCGTTCTCCATGCTAGCATGGGTTGGACGGTTCGACCGGGGATCTAGGAAGCCAGAAGGCTGCACCAGGCTCCAGTCTTATCTGGCAATGTTTCTACAGCTGGATGCCCTTCCTAACGCCAACCACTCCGTGAGTGTATTGAGTGCTTTTACGTGCCACCTGCACAGGTGCCAGGCGAGGCTGGCAACGGCCACGGTCGGATTGGTGTATTTTATGTGCCACCGGCACAGAAGCCAGTCGAGGCGGCGCTGGCATCGGCCACGAGTCGGATAGTGCTTTTTACGTACCACCAGACCAGGGATCCTGGCTGGTTCAATTCGATTTCGATTATCTTGCCCCAACATGTCTTCGCAAGCAAAGGGGGTTGGCATGATATATATATATGTGTGTGTGTGTGTGTGTGTGTGTGTGTGTGTGTGTGTGTGTGTGTATATATTCTTTTGTCCTTTGGTTCTTTTACTTGTTTCAGTCATTTGACTGCAGCCATGCTGGAGCACTGCCTTGAAGGAGTTTAGTCAAACAAATTGACCCCAGGACTTATTTTTTAACCAACGTAAACACACCAAAACTGGTTGTCAAGCAATGATGATGGAGACAAACACAGCAGACATGAAAACACATAAATATATACATATATAGATATGTACATATATATAGATATAGATATATACATATATATACAGACAAAGGGCTTCTTTCAGTTTCCATCGATCAAATCCACTCACAAGGCTTTGGTTGATCTGAGGGTATAGTTGAAGACAATTGCTCAAGGTGCCATGCAGTGGGACTGAACCTGGAACCATGTGGTTGGGAAACAAGCTTTTTAGCATGCTATGTAGTACTTAGGGCAAGTGTCTTCAATTTTAACCCCATGCCAATCAAACCCATATGAGTGGATTTGGTTGATGGAAACTGTGAAAGAAGCCCATTGTGTGTGTGTGTGTGTGTGTGTGTGTGTGTGTGTGTGTATGCAGCCTAAAGTTCCATAGGTTCATGATAGGAACCTAGCTCATCTGGCTTAGGTGGCTGAATCTGTGTGTGTGTGTGTGTGTGTGTGTGTGTGTTTTATATAACCTCAGAGGCAAAATTAGTTGATATATATATAAATATATATAATCCTATATATAATGGACACCTATACGGTTATATATATTTATTAATTTTGCCTATGCAGTTTTATGCTTGCAGCCACTAATATCATTATCTCTTACGAGTAATAATGTTCTTTATATATATATATATATATATATATATATACAATAATGAAATTATTGTATACAGTACTCAGGTGCACCACAAAAAGAAAGAAAGAGTGTGCATGTGTGTGTGTTTATTTATACATCCAAAGAACTGAATAAATTTTAGGGATCACAACGAAGCCAAAAGTATGTTGGTAAGTAGTTACGTGCTCTTCGGAAAGGATATTCATTATAAAAAATGGGCGACAAAAACATCCTGAGTTATTCCCCCTGTACATATTCTGCTATTATACACAGTATAATATGATATATCAGTTAAACATATTAAGAAATATAATCGAAGGGTATATTGTGGATATGTTTTAGAGTATACACTAACCGTACGAACAAATCATTTTTTTTTAAAAATAAAAGGAAGGTTTTTATAATTCATTTGATTGCAAATCTCGCCTTGTTAAGATTGTTAATCTTAACTATAGCAGCACGAAAGACTCATGTTAGCCGTTGAAAAACACAAAAACGGTTAACTTCGACCTGGTCACTACATCTCCTTCAAATGAAGTTATGCAAAAAAAATTTAGTAATTCCTAAATCCAATTTAACCATATTCAGCAATTACTTGTTTCAATCATTTGACCATGCTAGGGCACCGACTTGAAGGGTTTTAGTCGAATAAATCGACCCCAGGACTTTTTTTTTGAAGTCTGGTACGTATTCTATCGGTCATTTTTGCTGAACCTTTAGATTATGGGGATGTAAACACACCAATACTGGTTGCCAAGCAGTGGTAGGGGACAAGCATAGACTTAGACATAGATGTGTGTGTAAACACACACACACACACATATATCATCATCATCATCATCATTTATTGTCCATTTTCTATTCTGGTTGTGTTGGACAGTTTGATTGGATCTAATAAGACTAGGGTGGAGGGGCACACCAGGTTCCATTGTCTGTTCTGACAATGTTTCTATGGCTGGATATCCTTCCTAATGCCAACCACTTTACAGTGTACTGGGTGCTTTTTATGTGGTACCAGTACCAGTGCATTTAATGCGACACCAGCATGAGTGTATTTCATGTGGCACCAGCACCGGTATCAATTTTGCTGTGGACAAGTCTTCTTGGGTACAGCAAGGTGCTAGACATCTCGGTCCTTTGTCCTCTCTTTCATAAGGCTCAATGTCAGAATGGAAAATGGACAATAAATGATGATGATGATGATATGTGTGAGTGTGTGGTGTGTGTGTGTGTGTGTGTGTGTGTGTGTGTCTGTATGTTTACCCACACATCTATGTCTAAGTCTATGCTTGTCCCCTACCACTACTTGACAACCAGTATTGGTGTGTCTACATCCCCATAAACTAGAGGTTCGGCAAAAATGACTGATAGAATAAGTACCAGACTTCAGTACTTCATTGTATATCTTCCTGGGTCACTCTCTTTCACAATTTCCATCCACTTGAAGTGATCAGCACTTCTGTATGCAACTGCATCACATGATCATATACATACTTACACACAGACACACACACATATATAAACACACACACACACACACACACACACATATACATATATATATGTATACATACTAGTCGAATAGACAATGCCCAGGTCACTGCTGTTCTTATTCATATTAGTAAACAATAAACATAAAGATATATTTTCATGATTAATTCAAAATATCTATACTTTATTAAAGAAAAATATCCAAATTGTAATGATAATAGAATTTAGAACTGAAAAAATCTGTCAATCTTGAAGCACCTCAGAGAAAACAATATTCATTGTGTAATCTTTTGTTGGTGTCGAAATGAATAAATTGTTGCTGCTTCCAACTCACAAACAGGCAACACAGAGTTGGCCATGGGAGAACCATGTAGTAGAGAGATCAAGTGTAACTACCTTGAGAGATTGACCCTGAGATTTGCTAATTAAAATACCAAAACTTAGTCTGACTGGAAACTGAAGCATCTTAAATTCAAATGGAACATCTGTAGGTATGAGAGGAATTTTTGGAATGAAGACATTTTCTCCTTTGTGACTACCTGTTATGATTGTTGGGGCTTCATGGAAGTAAGAATTAAGCAAGTTCCATTACACAGGTGAGAGGGGTCAAGATTCCTAAACAACATAATGGGAGCACCCAGTTTTAGTGTCAAGTTAAGCGGTCTCATCCCAGTGAGTTTAAGTGTGTTCAGAAATTCAACAGAGTTTTGAACAACCTGATCCTGATTGACTGTTGTCAATTGACCGAAGAGTCATTTCTGATGTATCAGTTAACTTTTGAAGAAATTCATGATTGAGTTTATCAACCATATCATTAGTTAGAGCTAATATAGCTCTTTCACATAGCCAGTTTACATCAGTGTAATCTTTATATATAAAAGTCAAGTTGTGTGTCTGTCTCCTACGATTTAGATTCCTAACTACTCCCACATTTTGCGGTGCAGTTTAACCAAAACTGGGTATCTTATAGTCGTGATTCATATCGAGCCCTTCTGGGTATTAGCGCGCGTCTACGATGAGTCTACGATTTAAAAAAAAATTTACCATCCTTTTTTTTCCATTTTAATGCATTTTTTCGCTATTACATAAGGGAAGCAACTCTCTAAAAATGTCTACGATGAGTCAACGATTAAAAAAAAAATTACCATCATTTTTTTCCATTTTTAATGCATTTTTTGCTATCTTTTGGCTATAACTCTCTAAAAATGCTTATATAGTTATTTCCCTTACAAACCCGAGCAACGCCGCGTGGTACTGCTAGTTGATAGATAAATTAGGAAATACTTTACCCTTAAGATCCCTAAGAGAAAGTATCATTTGACCATTCCACAAAATAAGAGGACACTGGAAAGGGATGAGTCTCTGAAACACGTTTCAGGTTGTTATCTCAAGCATGAATGAGAATATAGCGATTTTCATGGGGATCACCTACTATAAGGATGGCTACTTCATTAGATGTGGACTCATTAAAACAGCATAAAATGTCCTTTACTATAGTTTACTATAGACATAACAAATGCAGAAACACACACACACACACATTCACAGACACATAGACACTCATAGAATTGATAATATTGAAATTCAAGTGAAACAAAATATAGTCAATATAGGTGCAAAACATACTTTCTGTAGCATAGTTATGCTATAAAAATCTTTTTAGGGAATATTTCCAAAAGAAAATTCCAGCGTTGGAAAGTCACCAATTTAGCAAAAATTACTGTAAGTCACCAATGCAACAAAAATGTCTTTTATGATAGGTAACTTATAGAAAGATTATAATATTAAATTTTTGTGATGCAAATATGTAAAGGAAAATAAAATTCCTTTGGTAGCTGAACAATTACTGAATCTTTTGATACCTCAGACATCAAAATTGCCAACTCGGTTTTTGAATCCATAAGGAACATATGCACACACACACACACACAAACTCTCTTCGAACTTTGGGCCTCACTGAGGCAATGACTAGTGACCGGGACCTTTGGAAATATGCTGTGCATGAGAAGACTTGGCAAGCTCAAGTGAGACCATAACCTTGTGGCCTATGCCAGGGGCATAGCCAGCCCACTTATACGTATCTCTCCTTCATTGGACACTAAAGTCTGCTTGTGAAGACCTGTTGAGGCAAGTGAAATCGAAATTGAAATCAAATTCGATGACTGGCATCCATGCTAGTGGAGCGCTAAGAGTACCATACGAGCGTGATCGTTACCAGAGCAACAAGCTGACCTCCGTGCCGATGGCCCGTAAAAAGCACTATTCGAGCATGATCATTTCCTGTGTTGTCTTACTGGCACTTGTGCTGGTGACATGTGAAAAAAACATTCAAGCGAGGTCATTGCCAATGCCACTGGACTGGCTCCTGTGCAGGTGGCACATAAAAAGCACCATTTGAGCATGGCCGTTGCCAGTACCACCTGACTGGCCCTCGTGCTGGTGGCACATAAAAGCACCCACTACACTCTTGGAGTGGTTGGCGTTAGGAAGGGCATCCAGCTGTAGAAACTCTGCCAGATCAGATTGGAGTCTGGTGCAGCCATCTGATTTGCCAGACCTCAGTCAAATTATCCAACCCATGCTAACATGGAAAGCAGACATTAAACGATGATGATGATAATGATGATGATATATATATATATAAGGATGTGTGCTGTGTGTCTTTGTATTTGTGTCTGTCTGCTTTCACTGCTTGATAACCAGTGTTGGTTTGTTTATGTCAGTTTAGCAAAAGAGACAGATAGCATAAGTAACAGACTTAAAAACGTAAGTACTAGGGTTTGACTTGTTTGACTAAACCTAGTATGGTGGCAGTTCTATGACTAAGACAAGTAAAAGATAAACGATAGATATAAAGTTGAAATGTGAAAACAAAACAAAAAAAAAGCCAAAAAAGATTTAAAAACGATGTTTAACCACTTAGGAAAACAAATCTACTTGTAACTTAACCTTTTAACATCCAGCTTACTCTGTCAAATGTCAAGCTTATTGGTTCACATTGTTTTGAATTAATAACATGTTGTGTCATAACTTGAAGACTTCAATGATGTGATTGCTTCTTTTTAGAATGACATTGTAATGTAAGTGTGAGAGGCCACATCTTGCTGGTTTGAACATAAATCAGGTAGAATATTTGGGCTGGATAAGGCCAGTTTGAATGCTAAAGGGTTAAAAGTATCTCCTGATGCTTGTAGACACTTGGAAATGAGTTTTACATAGAATGGGCTTAAGACACTTAAGACAACACACACAAATTGTAATCAGAACCAAGATCCAGTTTCAATGATAAGCAAAAGGAGATGATTAATGGACTCTTGTATGAAGCTCAGGAAATGATTAAAACAATATGCAATAAAGCGTTCTGCCTAGGGGAGGACTTGGAAATGCAAGCAGCAGAATTTTAACAGATGACACATTAGCAGTTAATCCATGATCTAACCTACTCAACCACTTCTTTGCTATAACTTTTTTTTAAAGCATCTTCATTATCATCATCATCATCATTATTGTCGTTGCCATCATTATCTCATCATCGTTGTTGTCATCAGCACTGTCATCATCATCACCATCATCACCATCATCACCACCACCACCACCACCACCACCACCACCACCACCACCACCACCGCCACCACCATCACCACCGCCGCCGCCGCCGCCACCACCACCACCACTGCCGCCACCGCCACTGCCACCGCCGCCGCCGTCACCACCACCACCACCACCACCATCATCATCAGTGCCATTGTCATCATCAGTTTAACCCTTTCGTTACCAACCCAGCTGAAACTGGCTCTGGCTCTGAGTACAAATGTCTTGTTTTCATAAGTTTTGAATTAAAATCTTCCACCAAACCTTAGTCACAATTTATGTTCCTAACACTAGCTGAATGATTATCAAGTTATTTTACTAAATTCTCTGTTACATTTAAAGTAATTAAAAGAAACACTGAGCATCTCAAAATAAATACGGTAGCGAAATGGTTAACATCCACTCCTCCTTTGCAAGAAGCTTACCAAGGCAGATTTTTCTATGACTTGATACCCTGTCTGTTGCTAACCCTCACCTGTTTCTTAGTAAAGTAACATTTCCCCATGGCCAGACATGTTTGCACAGAATATTGGCAATGGCTGATACTGTTTGCATGACTGTGACACTCATTTACATCTATCATACAATATCAAGTCAAAGAGACACAAACACACACGCCTTCACACACACACACACTCACACACACACACATGCCTTCACACACACGCCTTCACACACACACACACACACATGCCTTCACACACACACGCCTTCACACACACACACAAATATAAGGCGGCGAGCTGGCAGAAACGTTAGCACACCGAGCGAAATACTTAGAGGTATTTCGTCTGTCTTTACGTTCTGAGTTCAAATTCTGCCGAGGTCGACTTTGCCTTTCATCCTTTCGGGGTCGATAAAGTAAGTACCAGTTACATACTGGGATCAATGTGATCGACTTAATCCCTTTGTCTGTCTTTGTCTGTCCTTGTTTGTCCCCTCTTTGTTTAGCCCCTTGTGGGCAATAAAGAAATATGTTTGTACATATAGAGGAGACCTATTGAGTCAAGTACATCAGCATCAAAAAAAAAAAATCATATGGAAATTGTAGTTGTGATACCCGTTCAGGTGGCACGTAAAAAACACCATCCAAAAGTGGCCGATGCCAGCGCCCCCTTGGCTGGCTTCCATGCCGGTGGCACATAAAATGCACTAACTGATCATGGCCGTTGCCAGCCTCCTCTGGTCCCTGTGCCGGTGGCATGTAAAAAGCACCCACTACACTCATGGAGTGGTTGGCATTAGGAAGGGCATCCAGCTGTAGAAACACTGCCAGATCAGACTGGAGCCTGGTGCAGCCTCCTGGCTTCCCAGACCCCAGTCGAACTGTCCAACCAATGCTAGCATGGAAAACAGATGTTAAATGATGATGATGATAATGATGATGAATGAATGAACTTCTTTCAGTTTCTATCTATCAAATCCACTCACTGGACTTTGGTCAGCCTGGGGTTATAAGTAGAAGACTCTTGCTCTAGGTACCACACACTGGGACTAAACCCGAAGTCATGTGGTTGAGAATTAAACTTCTTAATCACACAGCTACATCTGTGCCTAAGACCAAATTACTTATGATACTAAAACCATAGCTAAGTGCTGTTGTTTTGTCATTTGACTTCATATAGTAATGAGGTAAATTGCTGGCCATGCTTTATGGATACTTTTGTGATGCTGTCATCTACATGATTTGTTATATATATAAATGTTCCTTCTCGAGCCATGCCAGGCTCATAAGAGCCGGTTTCCCGGTTTCAATGGTGTAGAAATTCCCCACCTGGACGGGACACCAGTCCATCGCAGGATTACTCATTTTTGCCAGCTGAGTAGACTGGAGCAGTGTGAAATGAAGTGTTTTGCTCAAGAACACAACGCATCGCCCGGTCCAGGAATTGAAACCACAACTTTACGATCATGAGTTCAACACCCTAACCACTAAGCCACGTGCCTCCACACATGATTTGTTGAGGTGGTATAGGCTGTAGCATCTACAAGCCGGTGTTACTGGTGACAGTTGTACTTGATTGTTAATTAGTGTATAGTATTATGAACTTCATAATATTGATTTCTAACATAGGTACAAGTCTACACATTTTTGGATAATTGCTGTCAAATAAATATCAAATGGAAATTTTAGTTGTGATACCTGTGCCGGTGGCACATAAAAAGCACCATCTGAACGTGGCTGATGCCAGTGCCGCCTTGACTGGCTTCTGTGCTGGTGGCATGTAAAAAGCACCAACTGATCGTGGCCGCTGCCAGCCTCCCCTGGCACATAAAAAGCACCCACTACACTCATGAAGTGGTTGGCGTTAGGAAAGGCATCCAGCTGTAGAAACACTACTAGATCAGACTGGAGCATGGTGCAGCCTCCTGGCTTCCCAGACCCTGGTTGAACCGTCCAACCCGTGCTAGCATGGAAAACGGATGTTAAACGATGATGATGATGATTGATTAACCCAAGTCCCTCCTGATTAAATAGATCTAGCATTAAAAGTGTCATAGCCAAGATCATCCTGTTTTTTTTTTTATTAAGATATAATGTATCTAGGACTACGTTCCTAAATGTACCTTTCTTTTTATTTCTGGAGAAAATCTACCTCAATAAATTCTTTCCAACAAATGGTGGTGGTGTGGTGGTGGTGGTGGTGATGGTGATGATGATGACAGTTGTGGTGGTGGCAACAACAGCAACTATGGTGATGACAATGATGACACTATCAAATCCTAAAACATTCCACTTAGCAACAACATATAGCAACATGCAATATCAAGATTTATGTAATGTTGCTCTGCTGAAAGGCAAGTAAAACAAAACAAAACAAAACAAAACAAAACAGAAGATGCGACGAACAAGAGAAGGTGTGAGATGGGTGATGGGTGGGAATTATGTGGAGTGGAATGATTTATAGTTAGCAAGTTCTGAAGAGCATATGCTGCTGTAATATCAGCATGAAATACTGAGAGAGGACATAGTTTCACAGTGAACCAATGGTTGTAGTATATTAAATGTCTTATATTTGGTTTCCTTGCAAAGTTGAATGATTTCATCTAGTTCACATGACATAACTGTTTGGCTAAAAATGTCTGTTAACTCGTTCGTTACCAACCAACCCGGCTGAAACTGGCTCTGGCTCTGAGGTACAAATGTCTTGTTTTCATAAGTTTTGAATTAAAATCTTCCACCAAATCTTAGTCACAATTTATGTTCTTAACACCAGCTTAATAATAACCAAGCTATTTTACTAAATTCTTTGTTATATTTAAAGTAATTGAAAGAAACACAGAGCATCTCAAAATAAATACAGTAACGAAAGGGTTAAACTATCTGTTAAGAGAGAGATAGAGATAGAGATAGATAGATAGATAGATAGATAGATAGATAGATAGATATAGATAGATAGATAGATAGATAGATAGAGAGAGAGAGAGAGAGAGAAAGGTAACATCTCAGCATGTTATCCCTTCCCCTCTTCTATAGTTTATACATTAAAGACTGTTGGTAGCAGAGGAATTTATAAACTTTCAAGGGAATGTGAAATAATTCTTTTTGGGGACAGAAAATCTTGAAGTACATAAAGCTATAAGTAATAGCATATAGAAAAGAGTTTTTTTTCCAGCCCAATGTCGACATGTTATTATTTATGGGCTTTGATATCTACTGTTCCAAAAAATAATTATTTCATGATCACTCAAATGTTTAAAAATTCTAATGACACCAACAACATACAATTCTCCCTGGTAAGAATAAAATTTCTAAAATGGCTAGAGGACTTAGAGGGATTGTTTTGATACAACGGTAGAATCAAGGCTGTCTCTGCAATATTGTAAGCTCCTGGACAAATCGATTACTGGGCCCTATAGTATTTATTTCATTAAAAATATATAAGTGACAGAGGCCAACCCATGCCAGTAGGGAAAACAGATGTTAAATGATGATGGTGGTGGTGGTGGTGGTGGTGGTGGTGGTGGTAGTGGTGGTGATGGTGGTGGTGGTGGTGGTGGTGGTGGTGGTGGTGATGATGATGATGAGGATAATGAGAGGCAGTATTAATACTGTTAGTAATATTTGTCCCTATGTAAATGTGATGTTCTGTTGGAGCAAACTATACTGTGG
The DNA here is from genome assembly GCF_006345805.1 of Octopus sinensis. Lineage (NCBI taxonomy): Eukaryota > Metazoa > Mollusca > Cephalopoda > Octopoda > Octopodidae > Octopus > Octopus sinensis. The sequence goes on from NC_042997.1 coordinate 183,585,644, forward strand.
TAGATACCATGAGAGAAACCCTCATATTGGCTTTTGGTGCAAAATGCACACTTATTTATATTAATCAAGGAAAGTCGAAATCACGTGATCTGATGGTTTTGGTGCTTGTTTATATTGACCAAGGAAGGTTAAAGATCACGTGATCTGGTGGTCTTGGCACAGGAGATAGGAGGGATTTATCTCCCGACTAGCGATATAAACAAGTATGCATTTTGCACCAAGAGCCAATATGAGACTTTCTCTCATGCTGTAAAGTTTGTTCTGACAGAACATCCATACTTATGTGTGGACAGATATTTAATTATTGATAATGTAGGCGTAGGAGTGGCTGTGTGGTAAGTAGCTTGTTTACCAACCACATGGTTCCAGGTTCAGTCCCACTGTGTGGCCCCTTGGGCAAGTGTCTTCTACTATAGCCTCGGGCCGACCAAAGCCTTGCGAGTGGATTTGGTAGACGGAAACTGAAAGAAGCCCGTCGTATATATGTATATATATATATATATATATATATATAGATAGATAGATAGATAGATAGATAGATAGATATATGTATGTGTGTGTATATGTTTGTGTGTCTGTGTTTGTCCCACCAACATCGCTTGACAACTGATGCTGGTGTGTTTACATCCCTGTAACTTAGTGGTTTGGCAAAAAGAGACCGATAGAATAAGTACTAGGCTTCCAAAGAATAAGTTGTGGGGTTGATTTGCTCGACTAAAGGCAGTGCTCCAGTATGGCCACAGTCACATGACTGAAACAAGTAAAAGAGTAAAGAGTAACAAGGCAAAGTATACACAGATTGGCATTGGGTTCCTAGATCCAAGGGGCTGCTGAGTAAATTGCCCCTTAAGACAGCACTGGGTAGAATGCCTGCTATGTCTATAAATGTGGGTTTGAGACCCACAGGTAGTGTTTGATTTTTTCCATTAAAAATATATTTATTTATAGCTATTATTATTTATAGCTTTATGTGCTTCAAGATCCATTGTTCCAAAAATGAATTATAAGAAGCTGTGTTTTGTCTCTGGGCACCTGTACCGGTGGCACGTAAAAAGCACCCACTACACTCACGGAGTGGTTGGCATTAGGAAGGGCATCCAGCTGTCGAAACACTGCCAGATCAAACTGGAGCCTGGCACAGCCTCCTGGCTTCCCAGACCCCGGTCGAACCGTCCAACCCGTGCTAGCACGGAAAACGGACATTAAACGATGATGATGATGATGATGATGATGAATAAAATACATAATTAATTTGAACTTAGTCTAAATGTTCTGATTTTATTCAAGCATTTAAAAAAAAAATATCTTATAATGTTTCTGAAGAACATACAAGAAAGTAGTGAGTAATATCATGATGAAGATTTGTGCTTGAAGTAAATACAAAAGAAATAACGGCTGACACCAAAAATTATAACTATATTGAATTTTGGCTACATACTTTTATTTAGCTTATTTAGATGAATCATTATTAGTTCAACATATTCCACTTTCTTTATGTACACACAGTGATATATAATTTAATAGAAAAGTCGAAAGGTTGTCATTTATGCACACATAACTCATGTAACACCTACTCACACACACTCACAAACACACTCATACAAAAAGTTATGTATTTATACACAACCCATATTCGCAAACACACTCATACTTACTCAAATGGAAACATTCATACACACTATCATTTTTGTTTTTTTTTTCCATATGGTGTCATTATAAAACACTGGTAATGAATGTAATTTGTCTTTTGCTTGTGAATCAATATTATTTTCATTGTAACTTAAATTAGGTAACTTAGGCAACCTTCATCATGTTAACTTGTTATTCTGAACTCCTAACAAAAGAAAATTTGTGTCAACACTTCAGTAAACTAATTTGCTATTTTTTCTCCCCTTTTGAAAAAGAAATACCATGGAAACTTAAGCAGAAGAAAAGAAAACAAAAATGAAAACAAAAAGCTAAAAAGACACACAATCAGATATTTACACAAGCTAAAGTGTGTGGGGGTTGTGCATATTCATTTGTTTTACTTTTGGTTTTCCATGCCAGTATGTGTTAGATGAATACATATCACAGAGGCATTGCTTTACAGCTTGATGCCCTTCCTGTAGCTCCCCTTTAGTGGGGTTTTTTTCAAGTTAGGGTTACTATTTTTTTTATTTCACGTGTCTATAAAAGTGCAGAGCTCATGGATGATTTGGTGACCGGGAATGACAACAAACTTCACTGTTTGTAATTCAGCACTAGAAATTCATTTATGATTAAACTCTTTTTAAAAAAATTTTCTTTGTTCACTTCCTTCACATTCAACCTGTGCCAATGGGGTAAATAATGTAGTTCTTAGATTCATTTGGCATCTCTTTCTAGTATGTGGCACTACTCATTAGTAGCCTTATTATAATTATATTTATATAATTATATATCTTGTATTAATTGTTACCTATATGGTTTTATGACATGCTAGCTACTTCATAAAATCTTATAAAGATTTTATCCTTGATTATATATAAATATAAATTACTCCAATCAATATATTCACTCTGGTATTATACTCTGATTGTATACACAGGTGGTTGAGGTGAATGAATTAGATTTAGCTTGTATATAAATGTGAGCATTTGTATATACACTTGTATTTTCGTTTCTCTGTTATTAATTTTACTTGCGTCTCTATCTTAGTAGAAACTGATGGATAAAGAAATAAAACTGTATAAACAAACGGCAGCAAAACCGTTCAGAAATTAAATAACACTAACGTATTTGGTACACAGCAGGATGGATGTAATCTGTTTGTAAGGATTGGTTCTTCGTTGATTGCCATTATGTAAAGATGAAAGAACAATGATTGAAGCTGTGAAGAAAATATATATATTATACATACATATTAACACCTTTTTTTTATTTTGAGAGCCGTCGGGTTCACTATTAGTATTCTCGTTCATGAGAGCAGACGAGTTTATTTCAAATATTCTCATTCAAAAATCATCTCTTGCCAATCGTTGAGGGGACGTTGGTGTTGCCTTGGCAGAGGTATAGTGTAACCGATATCCTCACTGTCTGAGAGATATATTAGGAATGATCTCGTGGTAGATAACAACCATCTTTGGCTAGTTTGACCCTGTTGTGTTCACTGCTCTGATTGGTTGGCATTTGGCGCAGTTTGTCATGGCCTTCAGATAAGGTCTACTCCATTTGAGCCTACCCCAGGCTTTATAAGGCGCCAGCATTCACTATTCCAGGTCTTTGGCTCTAGACCTTCTAAGTTCCAGTCACTGACCACCGAGCTACTCAGCCATGTTCCAGTTCCAGCGACAGACGACCAGCCAGCCAGCCAGCCATGCTGCTCATCCAGCCATGACGACACTAATGTACACCAACAACGTAGGACGTCTTCGCCACCGTCACCATTACCACTGTCAACTTCAAATATGTACACAGCACTCGTCCGGGTTTAAACGCCACACTGTTTGTGAATATTCACCGAGGTAAAACAGCCAAAGTCAAACCTGTGAAAGAACTTTCTGTATCAAGAGACTCGGTACGGCATTGAAGCCACAAACCGCTGCACGACATGTGCCCAACCGGCGTTCTGCCTCGTGTCCCCAACATCTTGTTATAGAACTATTGCTATCGTGTACCTCACTTACGAACTGGTAAACAAATTCCATCTTAACTCAATATGCTGAGAGACTTATCTTATGCTCTGTATTCTGTTTTATACGCATACACTTTCTGTCGTAAACACGAACACACAAACACAAATACCTTGTCGCACGCATCCAGACGCTACACTTTGCTAGCACTCACACACACTTTATCTTTGTACACTTTGTAAATAAAGTCTTCTTCTCTCTCAAACAGTAGAACGGTTGTCTTCCTCATTTATTCCTTTTGGCACTGTATTTTATATCATGTATTTGGCTTCTTATTCTGTTAGGGGCGACCGTGCGGCATTTAAAAGGAGACCTTTGTCACCAACTCCTTACGTACGGTCGTATTCCCTACAGAGGTTTGCGCTCTCTGAGTGCTCTTGTTATTAAAATAATTTTATCGATGAATTGAGCGAAGATCTGCTAGAAACGCAAGAGAAAGGTCTTCAGCACCCTTGCTCATCTGTAACCAACAGAAATACTCAAGGTAATATTGGAAGGTTCCTTGGTTCGCGTCTCTCATTTTATTTCAAAATACGAATTTCCGAATCCAACCAGGTTCTTTCAATTGCTTGAGTATTGGTCCCAGTGTTTGGATCAACACAATGTCTTTGGTGGTTGATAGTAGAAAGGTGAAATTTAGACGATTGAGATTGAAATATGCTAGCCATTTGTCGGAATGAATATCAGAATTTTCTGCAACGTCTCTTGGAATTATGAAGTCAAGTGTTTCACGATTTCTTTTTTTTACATAAAAATAGCGGCAATTTGCACCTTTTTTGTCACTTCAAGACCCAGGGTCCATCAATGTGTCTTCCATGGTTTCTATTGTTTCTTACTTCAGCTTCGCTATCGGTTTAATCAGGAACATGGTCTCTTGGCAACATTCTGCCTCTGTTGTATTTTCAGCGTCCTGCAAACTGAGCTTCATCGATTTGTCCAGGCTCTTCTCCAGTTCCTACCATTTTCCCACAATTGTTAACAGAAACAATCTGTGAACAAATTTCACTACACATGTTGAACCAATCACATATTGATTTGGTACCTCTACTGATGCACTTTATCATAAGAGACATCTTGAATAAAATTTTTAAGATAATTCTAAAATTTGACAGAGAAAGATTACAATGGATTTTGTTATTTAGATCAATATAGTAGGAAAAAAATTTCCGATGTGAATAGACCGATAAGTTTGGCAGCTGCGAGTAAAGTTGACAAAATTTCACCTTTTTTCCTTTTTCTTCGAGCTTCCTTCATTTCTCACCCACAACGATGACATAGTACAACATTTTCTCCGTCATCTAAATGGCCATTTCTTCGTGAAAATGCAACTGCCCTCGTCTCGTCGCTGATCATATTGTAAAAATCTTTAATAAATAATAATAAGAAACGAAGTATAAGCAATATAACAATTGAAATAAGCGCGTAGATCAAACACCAAAGCAAATTTGCTGATGTAGATCACACGCCAAAGTAGCACTAGCACAACGTAAACTAAAAAAATAACCTAACGTAATCGCCCTTTAATTTGTAGATCGCACGTCAAAGCAGCACTTACACTACTCTATGTAGTGGCTATTTAAGCAATGAGTTTGTGGGTTATTTGGCTGCTGATGATGGAGCAAAAACTCCTGAAATATGGCATATACACCCATTATCCATTTTTTCATCTTCGATCTCATTGTTTATTTAAATCTGACATCGCGGATACGAAATGTCGTAATAAAATCAGTGCTGGCTGTAATTGTATCTAGCTATGGAAAATCTGTAGAGATGACCTTATCGCGTAAAAGAAACGGAACACACACACACACACACATATATAAACTATTCTTCAAAACTATAAAGCCAGTTCTTTTTTCTGGTGAAATATACTACCCAAATCCATAAAACTCACCTCTAGATACGAAATTAAAGAGAAGAAAGCATTGCAATATTGAAATCCAAAACTGAATTAGATAATAATTTTTAAAAAACCTACAGAGTCAGAAATCCCCCGTTCAAAACTATAACGCCAGGTTGAATAATGTTGCAAAAATGATGTAAAACAGGGAAACCATGATATATTTCAATGATATCATCATGCAATACATTAACAATAGTGAGTTTAACTACCACCTTTCTGAATTTCTTCAAAGACACGCGATTTCATGCTCCCAATGAACAACTGTAGCAGATCAAGTGGAAGCTCTTCTCAAGCCTTCTTTACTGCTGTTTCGAGTTCATCAACAGATGAATATTGCTTGCAATCGTGAAATATCCCTAAGCATTCTCTATAGGATTAAGGTCGTCACTTCTTGCTGGCCATGGCATAAATTCAACCTCAATTGCATGGAGGAAATCCGAAGATCCCTTTGCTTTATGAAGAGGAGCATTGTCCTGTTGAAATATGAAGTTCTCACCACGGAGCCTTCTTCCTTCTTCATCTCTGTGAGCACCGTCCAGCATATTGATGCATTGTGCAGCATTGAAATGGCTATCCATGATGATAAGTGGCAGCTTTCCATCGACAGATATTGCTCCCCACACCATAAGACCTCTTCCGCTGTTCTGCCGCCTGGAATAAGTAGAATTTTGTATACTTTTATCTGCGCAGTAATACTTATAACCGTTGAGAGCTATCCAAATTCCATTTTTTCTCATCAGAGAACAGAACCCTGGTCCATTCCACATCCCACGTCTGATGCTGCAGAGCAAACCCCAATCTAACAACTTTGTGAGAAGAGGATAATAGGTGTCCTAGCTGCTTCTTCAGGTGGAAACCATGGTTCAAAATCATTCTTCTTACGGTGTATGTCGAGTCCCCTTTTTCTGCTGATGCCTTGATTTTGGAAGCAGAAGAGCAGCGTGACTTCTTCGCAGCTCTGACAATGGTCTTTTCATCCCTTTCTGAAATAGCCTTGGGACGTCTACCAGCAACAGCCATCAGGGTCTTTCAGAAAATTGTCGACTGGCGTTCTGCTTCACCGAATCTTCTCGGCAATCTTCCGGTTACTCATTCTTTCCACTTTCAGCTCAAGAATCTTCCCTTGTTCAATTTTAGAAAACTCTGTAGCTTCAGGCATGAGGAAATGTAATCTGGATCACGGAGAATAACGACTGAGTCGAATATTTTATGAAACCATCTGGAAAGAAATGAAAATGTGTTAGTGGCTTTATAATTTTGAAGTGTTGATATGCAAGGAAAAATTGGAAACTCAGGTGTTGTAATTTGATAATAAAGGTACAAGGTTTACATTTCAAGGCAATCACAAAATACTCATTTACAATATATTATGCCCCTTAGTCCTCTTAAATACAGAGCTAAATTTCTAAAAAGCTTTAAAAAAACATGTGGGTTTATAGTTTTGAATAGTAGTTTATATACACATAAATCTACATATATATAATGGATGTTGTACATGGATATTATATGTATGTATAACATGGGCTCTCACAAAGCATTTTGGAAAGAAAATTGACGAAACTTATAGGCGTAGGAGTGGGTGTGTGGTAAGTAGCTTGCTTACGAACCGCATGGTTCCAGGTTCAGTCCCACTGCGTGGCGCCTTGGGCAAGTGTCTTCTACTATAGCCTCGGGCCGACCAAAGCCTTGTGAGTGGATTTAGTAGACGGAAACTGAAAGAAGCCCGTCGAATATATGTATGTATATATATATGTATGTATGTATGTATGTATGTATGTATGTATGTATGTATGTATGTATGTGTGTGTGTGTGTGAGTGTGTGTGTGTGTGTGTGTGTGTGTGTGTGTGTGTATGTTTGTGTGTGTGTGATTGTCCCTCCCAATATCACTTGACAACCGATGTTGGTGAGTTTACGCCCCAATAATTTAGCGGTTCGGCAAAAGGGGCCGATAGAATAAGTACTAGGCTTCCAAAGAATAAGTCCTGGGGTCGATTTGCTCGACTAAAAGGCCGTGCTCCAGCATGGCCACAGTCAAATGACTGAAACAAATAAAAGAGTAAAAGAGTAAAGATACTTATACAAAAATGCTTCAAGTTGCTCTGGACATCTCCTGGGGATAACGTCCTACAAAAGAAATTCTCTTTGGTAATTTACCCCTAACATCACACGTCATCAGTGAAAGAAGAACAATATTCGCTGGATGAGATCATCAGCGACGTTCTTTTTTTGGGAACCGAAGCATAACCAAATGTCGGTAGACCTCATCGAACCTAAATAAAGCAACTGTGCGAAGGTCTACCGCGTACAATGGTGGACCGAATAGACTGGAGAGAAAGAGTCATGGCAATTTGTGCAACAAACACAACAGGATGATAATGATAATGTAACGCAATACAACACACACGCGCAGGCACACACACATACACACACACATTACAGGTAAAATCCTTACGACTGATTTCTCTTGAATGATTGTACTTTAATTGTACTTGAATCTAAAGATTCGACCATATCACACTGTCTAATGCTGATTCTGAAAGAGACTCTCCCCAGACTATAAAATGTTTAACTTCTAATCCAATGAACAGTTAGTCGAGTTGAGTGAACAACAGATACTATTGAAATCTACGAACATCCATCTACTTCTATATTTATACGTGTTTGTGTGTGTGTGTGTGTGTGTGTGTGTGTGTGTGTGTGTGTGTGTGTGTGTGTGTGTGTGTGTGTGTGTATGTGTGTGTGTGTGGTGTGTGTGTGTGTGTGTGTATGTTCAATAATCAAATGAAGAGCGCTTTCTACATCGGGAATTCTTCTGAGAGCGCTTATAAACAAGTGTCGATAAATAGAATATAGGTGTGATGGGTCACAATGAGGTGTTTTTACTGCATTTTTGATTTAGAGACAAAATATATATTTTTACAAATGTTCACTACCTTACAAAAACTATATCAGCTTAGCAAATGGCCGTCCCTAAATGCATTAAAAATATTATAACATAATCTGAACCCTATTTCAGAAGATTATCGCCGTTCTCTTTGAGTACATAAAAAACAAATTTGGGTGGGGCAAAATGGGTTAGCCAAGATACGGTAAATTTGCCGCTTCATTTCTCCAGAATTACATTTGGAAACAGACTCGTACACATCTTTAGACATCAGAAAGCAAAATAAAAAAAAAAGAAAAAAGGGACAAATGGCAGGTGATATGAAATTAACGAAACTCGACCAAAAGAAAAAGAAAACTCATCATAGAATATTTTCTATAGCTTCTTCCCGATCTGCTGGAGTGTCTCTCTTCGTGATATATTTACACACCATGCAGTTAAAGAAATCATTGAAGTTAGTCATCGCTCATATTATCTATCCCATTTGAGACATCACTTCTTAAACCTTGAAAATTATCAAATTAGACATTAGTATAGGGAAAAAAATTAACTTGGAATCCAAGAGAGGAAAGAATATTGATTGTTAAGCACAAAAAATTATCCAGTTATTTTATTAGGTTCTTATTTGTCCTCGGGGTTATCTTTTCGACGGATTTCATTATAGACCTAGTTACAACATCATGTATGTATGTATGTATGTATGTATGTATGTATGTATGTATGTATGTATGTATGTATGTATGTAGGTGTACGTATGTATGCATGCATGCATGCATGTATGTATGTATGTATGTATGCATGTATGTATGTGTGTGTGTATGTATGTATGTATGTATGTATGTATGCATGCATGAATGCATGTATGTATGTTTTTATCTATGTATGTATGTATGTACGAGGGACGTTCAATAAGTAATTCCCCTTACCCACTTGCAATTATTTGATCTAGCTGAAATTTTGCATGTACAATTATTCATATCTCTATCGATTAAGTGGCAAATTACAGCTCTGGACTAATTGTGGTTTCTGATTTACAGGTATTTGAACTGAGTCAAGTATGAAATGGAGCCTGTTGAGTGTCAAGCAGTGATCCGGTTTTTGTATTTGAAAGGACGCACACCACGGAAGACTTTTGATGAAATGAAAGTAACTTATGGTGATGATGCTCCATCATATGACCTTGTAAAACGCTGGCATCGTGAATTTAAACATGGTCGGAACTCTGTGAAAACAGCTCCCAGATCTGGTCACACCCCTTCTGCCATTGATGAGGCACCTGTCCGTCAAGTTGAGGCTGCCATTTTGGAAGATTGACGCATAACTATTCGCCAAATAGCCCATGAGGTCAAGATTGTACCGGGTCTGTGGAAACTATCATTCATGAACATTTGCATATGCAAAATGTGTCTGCAAGATAGATTCCCAGGTTGCTCACACCTTTCCAGAAGCAAGAACGCGTCGAATGCTCGAGGATGAATTTGGAGATGTGCCAAGAAGATGAGTCAAAATTTTTCAAAAGACTGATTACACAGGATGAAACCTGGGTCCATCACGATGATCCAGAGACCAAAGCCCAGTCAATGCAGTGGAAGCACCGTGACTCACCTCCTCCAAAGAAGGTAAGGGTGCAGCCCTCCGCTGGCAAGGTCATGCTCACAGTCTTCTGGGACCAGGACGGAGTAGTGATGACAGATTTCCTGGCAAAAGGTACCACAATTACAGGAGCCTATTATGCTTCACTTTTGAGGAATTTAAAAGAAGCTATCAAAATCAAGAGGCGGGGCAAGATCAGCAAAGGCATCCTCCTCCTGCAGGACAACGCTCCGGTCCACAACTCGCTTGTCGCCAGATCAGAAGCACAGGCGTGCGGCTATGATCTCCACCCCATCCCCCCTACTCTCTTGACCTTGCACCCTCTGATGTTCACCTCTTCCCAGCCATGAAGTTGTTTTTGAAAGGAAAGCGTTTTCCAGATGATGCAGCCTTGATTTCTGAAGTCACGTCATGGTTGGAGGACCAAGCTGGGGTCTTCTACAAAAACGGTCTCCAGAGCTGCATCAAACAATGGGACAAATGCGTAACTCTGGATAGTTCCTATGTAGAAAAAGACTAATAACTGTGCCAGGTTTCCTTGCTCTACTACTATGGAAAGTGGGTCAGGGGCATTACTTATTGAACGCCCCTCGTATGTATGTATGCATGTATGTATGTATGTATGTATGTATGTATGTATGTATGTATGTATGTATGTATGTATGTATGTATGTATGTATTAGCCCATGACGTGAGACTGTGTTTCAGCGACACACCCTTGTTTAAAATAACACTCGCTGCATACACACCAGCAACCAGACAGTTATAATACATACATACATACATACATACATACATACATACATACATACATACATACATACATACATACATACATACGTGTGTACACGTGTGTATCTTTAAGTACAGAGCTTAGACATGTCACAGTTACGATGGTATAAAACTCGCAACAAACGTGTGGTCACCTTCGTTGCCTTTACAATGAGATAGCTTAGTGTTGGATATTTGCCGTGAGGCTCTCTTGAGTAACCAATTTCAAAATGGTTACACCTTTCTTACAAGGCCATTAGCTGAATAAGTGAACTGACAAGTAATATGGGTGCGAACCAAATCGAAATTGTAGGTTTATCTAGATGTGGAGCTTGTGTTCCACTTATTTTAAGATACATGTCACAGACACGCATGCAGAAAGCACATATGTATATTGTTTAATGCGGTATGATAATTAGTTCAGTCTAGTATTGTTAACTCGACGCATGTTATATTCTCTTTCAATTGTTGAACTGAGACCTGTTCGAGAATACATTGAATCGATGCCAGTTCATATCTGATACTTAACTCAAGTGCCACATAAAACAAAGTATGGGTTGCATGCCAACGCTTAAGCCATAGAGAAAAAAAAATTGAAGGTAAAACTTCTTATATAAATAACTTCAGCTTTATGTGCATATTTATAGGAATGTTTATATATTGTGTAAAAGAAAAATAATTACTTTTGTTTGTAAAGTGAGAAATTACTATTTCAGATAAGCAGCGTGTCGATTGAAAGCTTTTATTCTGACAATGTGCCAGCGGGTAATGTTGCGTAAATTTTGTGCAAATATTACTTATCTGTCCTGAAGATAAGGCAGAGAATTGTCTTTGCATCTATGATCAAACGGAATTCTTTTACTGGTTTGAGTAATTGAACTGCGGTCATATTTGGGCACCACTTTCGTGAGAGTTTTTTTCCATTCTTTCTTTAGTTGATTAAAGAGTTGTATATGGATACGCTTTGTGCTAATATAGAGTGGAAATGATAAAGCATTTTCGAGTTTACTAGTGTATATGGATACGCTAGTAAACTCGAAAATAGCCTCATATCCTCACACAAACACTCACATATTTAAATACATGCGTGCATACATACATACATACATGCATGTATGCATGCTAGTATGTATGCATGCATACATGCATACACACATACATGCATGCATGTATACAATCATACATGCATACATACCTACATACATGCATTCATTCATGCATGCATACATACATGCATACACACATGCATGCATACATACATGCATGTATACAATCATACATGCATACATACCTACATACATGCATTCATTCATGCATGCATACATACATGCATACACACATGCATGCATACATACATGCATGTATACAATCATACATGCATGCATACCTACATACATGCATTCATTCATTCATGCATACATATATGCATGCATACATACATACATACATAATACATACATACATGCATGTATGCATGCTAGTATGTATGCATGCATACAGACATACATGCATGCATGCATACATACATACATGTATACAATCATACATGCATACATACCTACATACATGCATTCATTCATGCATGCATACATACATACATACTTACATACATACATGCATACATATATACGTACATGCATGCATACACACACATGCATACATACATGCATGTATACAATCATACATGCATGCATACCTACATACATGCATTCATTTATTCATGCATACATATATGCATGCATGCATACATACACACATACATACATACATACATACATACATAATACATACATACATGCAAGTATGTATGCATGCATACATGCATACACACATACATGCATACATACATACATGCATGTATACAATCATACATGCATACATATCTACATACATGCACTCATTCATGCATACATACATACATACATGCATGTATACAATCATGCAAACATACATACCTACATGCATGCATTCATTAATGCATACATACATACATACATACATTCATATACAAATACATACATACATACATACATACATACATACATACATACATACATACATACATACATACATACATACATACATACATACATACATATGCGCAATGAACAAATGACAAAAGTCGAAAAGGTCTATTATAAAACGGATTTGCTGAACCAAGACTCAGACGATCTCCTGTTGGTTCCTTATAATAATAATAATGAAATTATTGTATACAGTACTCAGGTGCACCACAACTTGTCAAAAGTGCGTATAAAGCATATGCTTAGTTGTAATGAATTGAGGAACTTATCTTGATTTCATTAATTAATATCTAACTGGGTAGCATAAGCTTCTATGCTTTCAAGAAACAAATTTAACAAGCTGTACACAATCGAAATCTGTATTTTTCACTGTTTCAGTCATTGGACTGCAGCCATTCTGGGGCACTGCTTTGAAGGGCTTGGTCGAACAAATCGACCCCAGTTCTTATATTTAAAGTCTGATACTTATTCTATCGGGCTAATGTTACGTGAATATAAACAAACCAACACCAACACAAGTTGTCATGTGGACAAACACAAAGGTACAAGCACGTTCATTCCTCACACATATACACGACGGACTTCCACACAGTTTCCGTCTATCGAAATTCACTCACAAGGCATTTGTTGACCCATATCTTTAGTTGAAAAGACTTGCTCAAGGTGCTGCACAATAAGATTGAACCCGAAATCGCATAGTTGCAAAGTGAGCTTGTTAACTACACAACCATATCTGCACATGTATGAGATAAATTAATTAGTATAATCCAGATTATCAGTCACCATAATCTCAAATCTTGATAATCTGAAAAGTATACTCTTTTACTTGTTTCAGTCATTTGACAGCGGCCATGCTGGAGCACCGCCTTTAGTCGAGCAAATCGACCCCAGGACTTATTCTTTGTAAGCCTAGTACTTATTCTATCGGTTCCCTTTGCTGAACCGCTAAGTTACGAGGGACATAAACACATAAACATTGGTTGTCAAGCGATGGTGGGAATACACACATATACACACACATAATATATATATATATATATATATATATATATATATATATATATATATATATATATATATATACACACATACTCGACGGGCTTCTTTCAGTTACCGTCTACCATCGGTCTCTTTTGCCGAACCACTAAGTTATGGTGACGTAAACACACCAGCATCGGTTATCAAGCGATGTTGGGGGGGACAAACACAAACACACAAACATATACATACACGCGCCGCGCGTGCACACACACACACACACACACATATACGACAGGCTTCTTTCAGTTTCCGTCTACCAAATCCACCGACAAGGCTTTGGTCGGCCCGAGGCTATAGTAGAAGACACTTGCCCAAGGTGCAACGCAGTGGGACTGAACCGGGAACCATGTGGTTGGTAAGCAAGCTACTTACCACACAGCCACTAGATATAAATAACATTTTTTTTCTCTCTACGCGGTTAAAAAAAAAAACCACGAAATACTAATTTCAGACCTCAGTAAACGGCTTCAAATATTTAAGAGGAATTGAGACTGCATGTCATGCATATCGTTTTCAAGATCATTAGTAAAGGAAGAGCTTTAAAGTGTCTACATGAAAGAAAAACATTCACATCACACGTAAAGTACAACGCCTCAAATTTGGTGGAGTGCATAGTCGATTAGTTCAACGCAACTACTCAACTGATACTTATTTTATCAAGCACAGATGAATAATTGGCAAAGTTGATCTCTGTGGGAATTGAAATTTGATCGAGAATATGTCTTAACTAAATAGTGTAAAGCATCTTCTTTAACACCTTAAGATTCTGCCAATACAACAGAGAAAACTATAGAGGTCTTCTATCAACAAAAGCTATGTATCATGTAGGCCAATTGTATGAGCTACTTAATAATTTGTATCTATTTTATCGAATCCCTCTTCACTATAAAAGGGTAAAACGATAAATCAACATTGGGCAGACTTGGACGCAGAATATACAAGATCGAGACTAAATATTGCACAGTAGTTATTCCAATGTTTTATCATTTCCACTCTATATTAGCACAAAGCGTTTCATATTGCATTCGAAAACTCGTCATTTCTCGCCTTCATACTTAGTTATAAATTTTTAAAAATAATTAAAACAGTAAGAAAATAATTCCTTTCTATAATAGACACAAGGCCTGAAATTTGGGGGAGGAGCTAGCTGTGTATATTGATCCCAATACTCAACTAGTACTTATTTTATCGACTCCGAAAGGATGAAAAGCAAAATTGACCTCGGCGGTATTTAAACTCAAAATGTAAAGACGAATGAAATACTAATAAACATTTTGCCCGGCGTGCTAACGATTCTGGCAGCTCACCGGTAAAAGATGATAAAATATATACTCTTTTTTTTTTTTTAAATGCGCAAAAAAAATAATAAAATATACTCTCTTTACTCTTTTACTCTTTTACTTGTTTCAGTCATTTGACTGTGGTCATGCTGGAGCACCGCCTTTAGTGGATCAAATCGACCCCAGGACTTATTCTTTGTCCAGCATCGGTTGTCAAATGATGCTGATGGGGGGGGGGGGACAAACACAGACACACAACATATATATATATATATATATATATATATACGACAGGTTTCTTTTAGTTTCCGTCTACCAAATCCACTTACAAGGCTTTGGTCGGCCTGGGGCTATAGTAGGAGTCACTTGCCCAAGGTGCCACGCAGTGGGACTGAACCCGAACCATGTGGTTGATAAGCAAGCTACTTACCACACAATCACTCCTGCACCTATACAGATACTCTTAAAAAAAATTTAGAAGCTCAGCTGCTAACAAACGATCAGTTGCTTTTTCTTAACTCCAAATTAAAGGCAAAACTGCATTTCCCAAACTTTCATAAATGCATTCATGAGCAAAATTTCCTTCTCGTTAAATAATACTTTTCGTAAGTTTCAATGAGAAAGAATGGAGTTTCATCCATGACCCTCACCCATGATATTTGCCTATAACCTTCGCCTACACTTTGCTCATGATCCTCGCACGCCTTTCAAGACTGGTAGTCTTGATTTTATGAAGTTGATTTTATCTTATACATCTACAAGTCAACGATTGCAGGAAAACGCGGATAAGAAAGGTATTCCAGTAAGTTGTGGTTCTGCAAATGAATGATTGAGTAATGGGGTTAGAACGCGTCTGATGGGAAGGGGAGTCAGCATAGCTGGCAAGAGACGAGTGTATCAGTTGGGCTTGTGTGGAAGTGGTATGTACCGTATTTTAACGTGTATAAGGAACCCCCACTTTTTTTTTGTCAAAAATTAGGTTAAAAAAGTATGGTAGTTTCTTATACATGGATAGTATTAAAATCCCTTAAAAAACTTTTTTTCGAAATTTTAAGCCCCCAAAATTAGGGAGTTCTTTAATCACTTTAAAATACGGTAATTAGCTAGATTTGAGTAGAGGCTTTTGCTGTAGCCCTAGGAAAGGTAGAGTGAGGAGACACTGTTTTTTTGTCAAATTTCTCGGTGGTGAGAGATTAGTGAGTGATACAAGAAAAGTGTCTTCTGTAAATGTAGTTTTAAGTAAGCCTTGCTAGTTGTCATTGAATATATATATAGTTAATCCAAACATGAAAACACAACAACGCGAGGACGTGGAACAAGTACAGTGTTATTGGACGCTCAGGAAAGGAAAGAAAGAAGGAGGATTTAACGTTTCGAGCGGAGCTATTCGTCAGAAATATAGGAAAAGGAAAGATCCAAGGAAGGGAAGACGGGGGGAAAAATCGCCAACGATACACAAGTGGTCACATTTTGAATGACCGGAAGGGAATGGGTGAAGAAAAAGTTCTTTCAAAGACAGGAGAGTGCAAGAGAAGGAGGTATGTGTGAGTATGTGTGGATATGTGCGTGTGCGCAGGTCTGTATGTGTGTGTGTGTGTGTGTGTGTGTGTGTGGTTGTGGCTGTTAATCTATGTGTAGTTGGGTTTAGAATCGTTTAAGGTCATACGAAGAAGGATATATATATATATATATATATATATATATATATATATATGGAGAAAGAGAAAGTGAGAGAGAGAGAGAGAGACAGAGAGACAGAGTAAGTGTGGGACTTACTCTATTAGGAGATATGGTTAAGGATTGATGCCATCACCTTTGAGATGTTGGAAGCTAGAACGACAGATCGACAATTGGTGAGTCAGGAAAGTCACACATATAGTATGTTTGTAAAGATCAGGATAAATCCACGCAGAGAGAAAGATTGAATACTTTGGCGTGGATGGGCTAACTCTGAGACACAGTGTTCGAAAGTAATGGAAAGAATATTATCAGCGTTGGTAGCCTTGTTGGTTTGGTGTGATCGGCGGTCCTTCCGGTGTTGATACATGGTGGCGAGACTCCTGAAATAGGAAAGGAAAGTCTTGCCTTGTGTGTGCAGTGTGTTGTTGGATTCAAAGCAGATAGTAAGTGTGGCGAGTTCCTCTGTGAGACTATTTCTTATGACGTATCACAATTGAGGAATAGCGTGTAGATGAATTCTGTAAAGTTGGTGGAGATATGCTAGCAATAGGTCAGCTTTGATTTGGAAACAACTGTTTGCCGGAATTACAGTGGTGAGTAAAAGTTGTCTAGTCGAACAACTGTGAACTTCGTAGTGATCGACATTATAATGATCAGATTAGATATGTAAGTTCTTTTAATTCCCAGACCATCTTTAAATGACGGTCTGACCATCTGCCAAGCAAATGGGAAGCAGTAATTGAAGTAGATGGGGAATATGCTCCGGAATAATCATTTAAAGATGTTTTTGTTATATGTGGTTATTGTTTTTGTTGAATAAAATTTGTTGAAAAAAGCCGCATTAATTATGCACAAACCCAATAGCTTTTGCGAACAACTGTGAACTTCGTAGTGATCGACATTATAATGATCAGATTAGATATGTAAGTTCCTTTAATTCCCAGACTAAGTAGTGTTCTATTAAGAACGATCTTTCTTTTGAAGAATTTCGGGAACCAATACTTATAAAAGAGAAGAATGAGGAGCATTCATTACCGAATTTAGTATGGACTAATAAACTGTTTTGACAGGTGGTTATTAACTCGGATTACCAAACTGTTTTCACAATGCGAAGTGGAGGCCCAGCTCATGAAAATAAACCATATTCCAGTTGCTTTGATTGTTACTCTTACCGAAAACCTATCTCGATTAGTAAGAGCTTCTTCAAAGAGCCACATCTGCCATTCTGCATCACATGAAATGGAAGTTATTCTAGAATCGCAAAATTTTGTGTGACCTTTAATATTAACTAGAACAGGTGCCGAATTATTATGATAGCATATTAATCAAAACAATTAACTTTAATAGGGTTAATTCTTTTTACTGCTTCTTTATTATTTCCCCATTCAGTTAGGTAGGTAGACTTCAGTTAGTTGTCAGTTATAGTTTACATAAAGACCGGAGATAAGAGCGAAGAAGTCTGATGTACGTAAATAAATAATCTAAGAACTTTTGTGCATCGATTATGTAAGCTTTCTACAATAATTTGTCTTTATTCCTGAAGGCAGCCGCGACCTGGTTTCTCTCACAAAAACAGTTTGGTAAAGGAATGGAAAAGATACTCGTACATCTTCACACATTCAGTTCTATGTAAATTGAATTAGTACAACTAACAATAAGGATATCTGATGCTCAAATACTAAGACAAAAGCCCTAATGAAAAGATATCAAATGAAAACAAAATGGTGTTATATATATATATATATATATATATATATATATATATATATCAAAATAAGTAACAAGGATATCCAGAGATAATGCAGTACGATCGTTTCATGCAACTCCATTTAATTGAACAATGTTTTTTATTTTAATCACCTTATTTTGAAATTGTATGGATAATACCGTTCAAAATTCTGGTGCCTCAACTTAAGTACCATATTCATTTGAATCTAAATTTTTGCTTATATTGCACACACACACACCCACACACACACGCGCGCACACACACACACACCACACACACACACACACACACACACACACAACACACACACACACACACACACAGAGGCAGTTATGCGGATAAGCAAATTAAATATAACAGCTTGGGTTTGATATACAATGTGTGTGCGTGCGTGTACCTGCGTGTATACATGTAAAGAGAAAGAAAGCAAAGACTGAAGATTTTCAGGCGATAAATTTTTAAGTATAGATATATAGATATTAATACATTAATAGATGAAACTTACACAGAGTATAGACGGCAGATAAAATTAATGGGGAGACGGTAAGGTGTTACAAGTCCAACAACTGTTTCTGGGAGATCAGAGATCCATCATAATGTTGGTAGATATAGTTCACCAAAATATGGGATCAAATAAACATTGGATAAATCGAGCCTCCGTCATCAGGGTAGAAATCTTACATTTCAGATCATGATGCAGAGAAATCTAAGTGGAATGTTTAAATGTGGAGATCAAGCAGTATTGGAGGGAGGAAGCAGGAGGCTCGGTGGGGGTGTTGAGGCAGGAAAGGGTGAAAAGAGATAAGAGAGTCAGTTCAGGAAGGTGGAGTGGGGTTAACAATCAAGGTATTGAGAGAGGTACTAGTAGGGGTGGCGAGTTAGGAGATAAGTGAGGGAAAGAGGTAGTAATTGAAAGGTGGTTAGTTATTTTGGGGTTTGTGAATAAATGTCAAGGTGGGGGCGATATATTTATAATACAGATACACACACACACACACACACGTATAAAACATATATTGATACACACACACACACACACACGTATAAAACATATATTGATACACACACACACACACGCACGCACGCACGCACGCACGCACGCACGCACGCACGCACACACACACACACACACACACACACACCACACACACACGCGCGCGCATACACACACACACACATACACACACACACATAGTTGAAATTTATAGAAAAACATACGAAAATAAATGTATGAACAACAAGCAAGTGTATTAGTTTGACGCTCGGGAAAGTGAAAAAGTCATTTACGTTTCGAGCCTACGCTCTTCAACAGAACGGTATAAGAGAAAAGAAACAGAGAGAATAAAAAAAAACTTGTGGATTTAGCGGTCGAGTTTGGCAACTGACAGGAAAATTCGAGGGCAGGATGGAAGGATTGGACAAAAGAGAGGAAGGAGTCTAGTTGTTCGCAGGGGAGTGAGATCGCACCGATACAGTCATCAATATAACGATCGTATAGTTCGGGAATGGGACCAGTAAATCGTGGGAATATTTGGGCCCCAACGTAGCCAACAAACAGGTTCGCATGGTTGGGGGCCCATTCACGTTCCCATGGCAATTCCCGAGAATTGTTGGTAAAAATCACCCGCAAACGAGAAGCAGCTGAGGGAGAGAACAAGTTTGGCCAGACGAAGAAGTGTGGAGATGTCAGGTTGGGGGTTGGGTCGAAGGTCGAGAAAGTGTTTAAGTGCTTATACATATATGCACGCAAAAATATATAGGAACACACACACACACACAGTATATATGTATGCATATATATATATGTATATATATATATATATATTATATATATATATATATATATATATTATATATATATATATATATATCACAACATGAATAAACTGGATTAGAAATTATATTAGAGAAAAACGACAGTTCTAAAACGTTGTTTACTCACCAAGACAACAAGAAAACAAACTTATGATCAAAGATGTTCCGATCGTGACCATCTCATTTTTTTTATTCAGAAATATTATCTAATACTAAATTATCCAACCTTTTCTCTCCCACCTTTTTTTAGCAAGATAGGATTTGAGGGCTATGTGGCTGCTATCTCTAGCAAGTCGAGCGACTTCATAAAGGCTTCCTTATTGGCTTGAGTTCAAAAAATAAGAAAGGGCTGTAAACAAACGTTAAATTTAAACACGTCTGAGTTAAAGGAAGAAGAAAACGTGGAAAATAGCAACAAAGCAAAATGAAATAGGTCAAAATAGTGAAAAGAAGTGTTAAAGAAATTTACACATGTGTTTAAATTTAGCTAACTAAAGCGAACTGATATTAGAGATAATATAAAATGACTATGATATTAAGGTATGTAGATTTTTCAGAATTTCCGAGTTGTACTTGTTTGGCAAGTACCTGAGGTTTGAGAGCGTCTGTTGATACAAGCAAATTACGACATGGAAGTCTCATTTAACCCTTTGCATGTTTTGACTGTCCAAAGCACAGTACCTATTTCTTTACTACCCACAAGGGGCTAAACACAGAGAGGACAAACAAGGACAGACAAACGGATTAAGTTGATTATATCGACCCAGTGCGTAACTGGTACTTATTTAATCGACCCCGAAAGGATGAAAGGCAAAGTCGACCTCGGCGGAATTTGAACTCAGAACGTAGCGACGAGCGAAATACCTATTTCTTTACTACCCACAAGGGGCTAAACACAGAGGGAACAAACAAGGACAGACAAACGGATTAAGTCGATTACATCGACCCTAGTGCGTAACTGGCACTTAATTTATTGACCCGAAAGGATGAAAGGCAAAGTCGACCTCGGCGGAATTTGAACTCAGAGCGTAACGGCAGACGAAATACGGCTACGCATTTCACCCGGCGTGCTAACGCATTTCGCCCGGTGTCCTAACGATTCTGCCAGCTCGCCGCCTTTTCCAAAGTACTGTACCGTCTTAAGGCATGGGCACACCGAAGCCATCTCCCCTTAATCTTTGAAGTCCAACTGCTCAAGGGTCCAAATTCTAATCAATGTCTGCTGTGACTTGCCGTCATTAAATAAATACTACAGTATCCAGTGCATTGATTTGCACTGTGTAACATACTTTTTGTTCTTGGATAGTAACTGTTATTTTCTATTTGCTTATTCCTAGAAAGTATGAAAAATAGCTAATATTTCCTTCGAATTTTGCTTTGGTTACATTTATACAAACCCAAAAGAATCCTTCTCAACACATGGCTATATGCTTCCCCACTTCTGCTCATGATCAGAGATGCAGATATTGTCAGCCACTAAGGGGCAAGCTCAATTGGTTAAGGTCAAGCAACTGACAAGCAAATTTGTGGTATTGAGCAGAATATTTGCTATAAAGATATTTCTACTTCAAAAAATCAGCGTTGAATCTGTCTGAAATGTAATGGAAAATAGGTCACTTTCAAAACGTTGATGTCCAGGTCACAAAAACAAAGTTTGAAGAGAATAGTACGCATTTCCTTTCATCTCTAGTTAGAAACAACTAGGAACACTTACTGACCAAAGGGCCGATAAAATAAGTACCAGTTGAACACTGAGGTCGATGTAATCGACTTACCTCTACATGAAACTGCTGGCCTTGTGCCAAAATTTGAAACCAATTTATCTAAATTTGATCTCTGGCAGTACTTGTTTTAACGCACCAATTAACAATGTCATCACAGAAGGGTCGTCATTTTAACCATTTTAAACTCATTTACTTACAATTATTTCTTAATAGTATTGCCAACAATTAAGTATCAAAATGTTTCATCGCCAACACAAATCTATTGCAAGAATCACTAGTCAAAAAAATACAACTCTATAATGGCTTGTTGTTTGTTCCTTCTCAAGCCATGCCTGGCTCATAAGGGTCGGTTTCCCCGGTTTCCTTGGTATATAATTTCCCCACCTAGACGGGACGCTGGTCCGTCGCAGGTGAGCTGCAAGATGCAGGAGGAAAGAGTGAGAGAAAGTTGTGGCGAAAGAGTCAGCAGAAGTTCGCCATTACTTTCTGCCGGAGCCGCGTCGAGCTTAGGTATTTCACTCATAAACACACACATCACCCGGTTTGAGATTCGAACCCGCGATCCCTCGACCGCGAGTCCGTTGCTCTAACCATTAGGCCATGTGCCTCCAACTATAATGGTTTGATATTAATAATTTCAATTTAATAATCTTTTATTTACATATATTGGCACTTAATAAATGTTTACGTGCGCGGGCGCACACACACACACATGTATGTATGTATGTATGTATGTATGTATGTATGTATGTATGTATGTATGTATGTATGCCTCTTCTGTTTTTAATTTAAATTCTTCCTTCGAAGAAGAAGCTTCTCTCTAACAACGATACAAAGCTCCATCGTTGGAATGTAGATAACGAAAACAATGTCGCATATTAAACTTGAGAAAAGTCTTGCATATTTTTACTGTTCCACTTACAGATTGTATTTGTCATGTGCGAGTTAATCGGTTGATTTCTTTTTGTGAAAATCCAAATTTATCCAGACTGTCATTTAGGCATTTACTTACAAAACCAAGTGCACCAATTATTATTGGTATAAATGTATATTTGTAATCCGGATATAGAACCTGGAGGTTTCCAAACAGTTGTCCGTAGTTATCTTCTTTCACTTCGATTTCAAAAAAGACACTCACATTAACAAAACTGCCGATGTCTATGGCGGTACATACCTTTTCTTGTCTCTCTCAAACGATATCCGACCTGTTATGCTTACACTTGTGTGGAGGCGCAATGGCCCAGTGGTTAGGGCAGCGGACTCGCGGTCGGAGGATCGCGGTTTCGATTCCCAGACCGGGTGTTGTGTGTGTTTATTGAATGAAAACACCTAAGTTCCGCGAGGCTCCGGCAAGGGGTGATGGCGACCCCTGTTGTACTCTTTTGCCCCAACTTTCTCTCACTCTTTCTTCCTGTTTCGTGAGTAACGCTGCGATGGACTGGCGTCCCGTCCAGCTGGGGGGAACACTTACGCCACAGAAACCGGGAAACCGGGCCCATGAGCCTGGCTAGACTTGAAAAGGGCGCATAAAAAAAATAATAAAATGCTTACAGATGTATAAATGGGAATGTTCCACCAGCTTGAAACCAATATTATTAAATATAGAAATATTATTTACCAGTGATATTGACTTTCGAACTTTACAGGTTTGAATTCGAGGAAGGCTATCTGCTGCAAACACTTTATTTACAGACAGCTTCCAGAAAATGCTTTAAAATAAATATCTAAAGAATCGTAATATAAATAAGTATGATAAGATACAAAATAAGTTTCGCAGTGCAGTTATCAGTAAACCTTTTTTTTTATTCAGCCAGTATGTTTTCATTAGTATATAGGAAGCTTCAATTTCAAGTCAAGAGCCAGCGAAACTTAATAGATAAAGTTTTGCATTTGAAATATTTTCAAGTTAGAAAACAAAAACCAAAAAATATATATATATCTTAGATATTTCAGCTCTAGTGAACATTGAAAAGGGACTCACATACCTTATTTATATAATGTGATGTTTATAACTTTTTATAAGTCTTAGTACTCACGGCTTATCATTATTTTTCTGTGCTAATAAGAAATAAGAGCGATGAGAATGTAGTCTACTTCACTATCACACGAAGTCGAGTGGCTGGGTAGCAGGTAGTAAACCTATGCAGAGAATGTTTGCATTTGCACCGTATTCTATTTACAGGGAAGAGCGTATTTCTCATTTAATATATGCAGTTCTTTGAAGTTATTTCAAACAAGATAATTTTATATGCTTTATTTTGTTTTTAGCACTTTCTGCATTATTTTGCAAACATAATATGTTAATAATTTGATAATTCTTTCTGCTAGAGGTACAAAGACTGAAATATGGCGGGGAGAGGGAATAGTCGATTTCATCGACCCTAGTGCTCAACTACCATTTTAAGGAACCCCTCGACGGGATTTGAACTCAGAACGAAAGAGCCGGAGAAATATCGCTAAATATTTTTGTCTGACGCGCCAATGGTTCTGCCAGTTCACCGCTTTTTCTAGCAATTTAATAACTACCAGCAGAACAGATAAGATGACCATACACAAACCAAAGGGTCGGAAATTTTTATTGCATCACCTTTATTATTATTATTATTATTATTATTATATTATTATTATTATTATTATTATTATTATTATTATTATCATTATTATTATTGAGTGAGAGAGCAGTGCATGCCATCAAAGTGATACTGGGGTAAAATATACGAAGGCCAGTATACCCATCGTGACTACCCGTCTGATAAGGGTACACCAGACACGTGCATCACAACCATATGTGCGCGACATGGTGATCTCATATCAAGATAAACAGCACATGACCTTGCAGGTGGGGCCCAGTTAGAATTTTCGTCGGATCTTTTCCTTTTGAACGGCACATATCAACACAATTTCTAGTTAACTAAACACTTTTAAACTTCGTATACTGGTAGAATGTGTTTATAAAACATCATTTTTTCTTGGTTTTATTGAGAAAATTCTATAGTTTGTAAGATATTTCGTCTGAAATTTCGAGCACTTCGGCAATTTTAACCAATCGCTGACCTCCATTTGGGGTGAAAACATTCCGTGCTGTATGAATATGTCCCTCGTTTAAGAAACAGATTGGGTTTATTTACATTTGCGAAGAAAAAATTATACCCTTCCCCCACCCCTAACCCTAACCCTAACCCTAACCCTAACTCTAACCCTAAATCTAATCCTAAATCTAAAATAGATTGAAATGCAATAGATCGATACTAGGGTTATAATTATGGGTGACATTTTCATTTGACACCGCTAGAAAAAAATCCCATTTTCCGTAGCGGTGTCGTATGAAATTGTCACCCATAATTATAACCCTAGTATCGATCTATTGCATTTCAATCTATTTTAGTGTATGTCAAAGCAAACTGTTACACTGTTGTACCATTGAATTAGAAATAATGCCCAACTTTTATGCTCGGGTAACCCTACAGCTTCCAAGAGCACAACTGTATTCGTTTTTGCTTAGATAAAATGACAAAATTGTGAGTGCTAAGTCCCCATGGAGTGGTCTTTCTAACTTTGTAGGAAGATGACATTTTATAAATATTACTTCATTTGTGTCTAATATCTATGGCTAAAATTTCATCAACAGCAAAAATATATGAATTGTCAAGGGGGTGATGGCCCTTATGTTTAGGATATAATTTCCAAATTTCATAAAGATCCATTCAGTACTTTTGACCTAGTTTTGGATCATAAAAGAAATTACTAAAACTTGGGAGTTAAGGCTCCCATTAGGGTGTTATATATATATATAGTTAATCCAAACATGAAAGCACAAAAAACACAACAACGCGAGGACGTGGAACAAATATAGTATTATTGGACGCTCAGGAAAGAAGGAAAGAAGGAGGGTTTAACGTTTCGAGCGGAGCTCTTCGTCGGAAACATAGGAGAAGGAAAGATCCAGAGAAGGGAAGACAGAAGGAAAAAATCGCCAAAGATATAGATATAGATATAGATACACACACACACACACACACACATATATATACAAAGATAAATTGATAGATACAACTGAATGGGCAAACAAAAATATGAGACAGCCTAATGCCTTTTTATGTTGATAGGCCTAGTACTTATTCTATTAGTTTGTTCTTGTGAAACCAGTAAGTTATATGGATGTAAATAAATGAACAGCAGTTGTGAAGCAGTGATGAGGGCGAAACACAGAGACAAAGACACACACATACACTTACATATATACATACATATATATACGATTGATTTGTTACAGTTGCTGTCTACGAAATCCATATATATTGTTTTGGCATCCTTTTTGTCTCGGGAGACAATGGAGTTGCGCATAAAATAATCTAGTCCGGCTTTTATATTTCATGTCCTAATACATCTCCCGCTGTGGCTGTGTAGTCCTATCCTGGACAAACACTCCCTCTGGCAGGTGCCGCAAATGTAGCGAAGACTTTGCCTGGCTGGTTGTAATGTCATAGTTTCTTGTTGACGTCTTTCCTTGTCTTTCCATTTCTCCTTTCTCTCTATGTCACTCCTTTGTGTTCCCTCTTTTACGGTACGTCGCCAATCTCCACGGTTGCTGGCAACTGCTTCCCAGTTGGTAATATCGATGTTGCAGGAATTCATGTCCCTTTTGCAAACATCCTTGTATCGTAAGAACGGTCTTCCCACAGACCTACTGCCCCTAGCAAGCTCTCTGTTGAGTATGTCCTTGGGGATTCTGCCATCTTCCATACGGCTAACATGTCCAAGTCATCTCATACGTCTTTGTGTGAGGAGTGCAAACATGCGTGGTATTCCTGCTTGCTTGAAGACATCTTTGTTGGGGACATGATTCTGCCATTTGATGCGAAGGATTTTCCGGAGACAGCGCAGGTGAAAGATATTTAGGCGACGTGTGGCGTCGTATGGCGTGTGTATGGCGTTCATGTCTCACTTCCATACAGTAGAGTGCTAAGTACTCATGTCTGGTAAATCTTCATTTTTGTGGTCTTGGTCAGCTTATTGTTGTTCCATGCGCGTTTGGTGAGTTGGGCCATCACAGCAGCTGCCTTACCAATGCGTATATTGAGCTCAGCACCAAGGGATAGGTTGTAGGTGACGGTAGAGCCAAGATAGGTAAACTTCTCCACCTCCTGTACTCTGTGGTCTCCAATATGTATGTTTGGGATGTCCGACATAGCCTGACCCATGATGTTGGTCTTCTTGAGGCTGATAACTAAGCCAAAGTTGCCAAATGCTTGCTCAAAACAGTTGATGAGCCTTTGTAGGGCTTCTTCTGTGTGTGATACCAGAGCGGCATCATCAGCAAATAGCATCTCCTTGATCAGGACGCTTCTGATTTTGGTCTGGGCACGCAGACGCGAGAGATTGAACGGTTTCCCATCACTTCTACTGTGCAGAAACACTCCATCATCGGATGTCTCAAAGGCATGTGACAGCAGCAGCGAGAAAAAGATGCCAAATAATGTAGGAGCAAGGACACAACCTTGCTTTACCCCATTTTTTATTTGGAAGGCGGCTGATGTTGAACCATTGTGCTGTATGGTGCCTTGCATATCAGCATGGAAAGATTTGATGATCCTCAGCAGCTTTGGTGGACATCCGATTTTTTGGAACAGGATGAAGAGGCCTTTTCTACTTACCAAGTCAAAGGCCTTTGTCAGATCAATGAAGGCCGTATATAATGGCATTTTCTGCTCTCTGGACTTCTCTTGAAGTTGGCGTATGGAGGATATCATGTCAATAGTTGATCTGCTTCTTCTAAAGCCACACTGCGATTCTGGATAAATTCGAGAAGCAATTAGTTGCAGCCTGGACAGGATAATGCGAGCAGAAGCCTTTCCAACAGTGCTTAGAAGAGATATTCTATGGTAATTGTTACAATCATCACGGTAACCTTTATTTTTGTAAAGCGTAATGATGTTAGCATCCCGCATATTCTGAGGGACTGTACCCTCTTCCCAGCACTGACACAGAAGCTCATGAAGGTGCCGAAGCAGGATGGTGTTCTTGCCGGTTTTGATGATCTCTAAGGGGATGCCGTCTTTTCCCGGAGCCTTGTTACTTGCTAGGGTGAGCTCTGCTATAGATGGCAGACTGTCAAGTTCACACATGACTGGCAAGATCTTGACACCCTCGATTGCAGCCTCAGCTACCGTGGTCTCCCGTGAGTAGAGATCCTGGTAGTACTCCACCCATCCATTTGCTTGCTTTGGTCCTTGATGAGATCCCTAGTAGTTGATTTCAGAGGAGCTGACTTGGTTGCGGATGGACCAGGGGCCTTCTTCAAACCGGCATACATCCCACGGGAGTCACCACTGTCAGCAGATGACTGGATACTCTGACAGATTTCCTGCCAATACCCATTTGCACAGCGTCTGGCAGTCAGTTGGGTTTTATTTCTTGCCTTTTTGAGTTCTTCGAGTGACTTTGT
This sequence comes from Octopus sinensis, assembly GCF_006345805.1. Classification (NCBI taxonomy): domain Eukaryota; kingdom Metazoa; phylum Mollusca; class Cephalopoda; order Octopoda; family Octopodidae; genus Octopus; species Octopus sinensis. The sequence continues at coordinate 183,614,188 of NC_042997.1, forward strand.
AGAAGAATCACTCTTGTATTGCATCAGAGCTGCACGCTTTGCTTCGATAACTGTTTCCAGCTCTGAGAGCCCAGCACTGAACAAAATTTGGATTTTACCCTTCTCTCAAGCCGAAAGTATCAATTGAACACACACATAGACTTATATATATACATACATATACATACAATTGATTTCTTTCAGTTTCTGTCTACAAATACACTGACAAGGCTTTGGTTGGTCTGAGGCTATAGCAGAAGACACATGCCAAGTTACCACACAGTGGGACTGGACTGAGGACCATGTGTTTTGAAACCAAGTTTGTTACCACACAGCCACACCTGCACTTATGTATGTGTGTGTGTGGGGGGGTGTATGTGTGTATGGGTGTATATATGTATGCATATATATATGTGTACATATATCATACACTTGTGTTTATCCTTATTTTCCAGATATAATATATGTGTATGCATGTATACTATTTACATTATTTACATTATTTACATTTGACGGATATTTGTCCTCATCTTGTTTGTTGTTTATAAAACGTTTCGGCTGACGTACCCTCCAGTCTTCATCAGGTGTCTTGGGGACATTTCGAACCTGGGTTCTCATTCCTAAGGTCTTTTTCGATGTTGTTGTTGTTGTTGTTGTTGTTATTATTATTATGCCATATGTCCGTAGCATATGACGTAGTGGTTGAGAGCACGGGCTACTAACCCCAAGATTCCGAGTTCGATTCCAGGCAGTGGCCTGAATAATAATAATAATAATAATAATAATAATAATAATAATAATAATAATAATAATAATAATAATAACAGCAACAACAACAACATCGAAAAATACCTTAGGAATGAGAACCCAGGTTCGAAATTTCCCCAAGACACCTGTTAAAGGCAGAAAGGTATATCAGCCGAAACGTTGTGTTAACAACAAACAAGATGAAGACAAATATCTGTCGAATGTAAATAATGTAAATAATGTACATAATTCCTCATTTCTTAAATATAAAACTGTATGTATGTTTGTATGTATATGTGTGTATGTGTGTGTGTATCTATATGTATGTATGAATCTATATGCGTGTGTGTGTGTGTGTGTGTGTGTGTGTGTGTGTGTGTGTGTGTGTGTGTGTGTGTGTGTGTGTGTGTGTGTGTGTGCGCGCGTGCGTGATTGGTTGTGATTCTTAGTGGAAAAAAGAGAGTTAAGCTGTACAAAATAGTGTATAATTTAGTTTATTATTTCTGTCATTCCAACATACCGCATTATGCTGGATGCCCCGTTCGGCCCTCGAGATATGACCTCTGTCTCATAGACAATAGCTTCTAGGTTGCAGAGACAATTGAACGGGCAAGGGGTTGTGTCTCTACAAGAACAACTGGCTTCACTACTAGGAGTGAGGTTGCGTGATTGGATACTCTTCGTGTCGGTTACGCAACTGAAAGAGAATAAAGTGTGTCTATCACAAATCTTTCTATACACGTGTAGGAGGAAAATGTTTATCCACTAACTTAAGAAAGGCCATATATACGTTAGACTTCACATTAGGAAAGTTGGTGTGAACCCAATAACTTTGCAACGTCGTTGTCTTTCTGGTAAGATGTCATCGAGTATTTAAATGATTTTCTCCTTGGACTTTATCACTAGGGCATTGTAGTGACATGGGATCGCCTTATCAAAGATTTCCTTTCTAGAAGATCCAAGAGCCTTCCGCTACTCCTTTAACTAGGTTCTTGAACACTGATCCCTGGTTGATGTAGGTGAATATCTCATTGGGCTGGTGGTAAGGTTTGTAGAAGTTAGTGCTTAAATTTAAGGATGTTAACTATGGTTAGTTTACTGAAAATTTGGATAATGTCTTTTCTTAGTCCATTGGCACCACTACACATAGTCAATTGCCTCATCCCTGTGCAAACCGACTATAGTAGATGAGAATTTCTTACGTAGTGTGTCGAGTAAGTAAAACCCTCTGAGGTCGTACATACTGACTGGCAATGTCAAACGACTTCATTCCCACTTTAAAGAAACCGTTAGAATCGGATCGTTTAGCTCAGGTTAAATCATTTTCAAAGAATAGGATTTTCCTGTTCTTTATAATAACGTTTAGGTGTCAGTCTGGCATATCAGTGAAATTTCTTGAGAAATTTAGTGTCTGGGTTAATGCTGTGTGGTAAGTAGCTTGCTAACCAGCCACATGGTTCCGGGTTCAGTCCCACTGCGTAGCATCTTGGGCCAGTGTCTTCTGCTATAGCCACGGGCCGACCAATGCCTTGTGAGTGGATTTGGTAGACGGAAACTGAAAGAAGCCTGTCGTATATATGTATATATATATATATATATATATATATATATATATATATATGTATGTATGTGTGTGTATGTGTTTGTGTGTCTGTGTTTGTCTCCCTAGCATTGCTTGACAACCGATGCTGGTGTGTTTACGTCCCCGTCACTTAGCGGTTCGGCAAAAGAGACCGATAGAATAAGTACTGGGCTTACAAAGAATAAGTCCCGGGGTCGATTTGCTCGACTAAAGGCGGTGCTCCAGCATGGCCGCAGTCAAATGACTGAAACAAGTAAAAGAGTAAAAAGAGTAACTCTTTGAAGACCGATGGATAAAATTCCACCATCTGAAACTGAACAGATCTACCCCCGTGCTTGCCGTTGACACTGTTGAACCATAAAATGACTTTATTAGTACCACGACACGGAAAAGTTAGAAGCTTTTCTAATACTATTATTAAATTTCCTAATACTTACTAACTATACCAATCTCCGACCTAGTGATGTTTATCGGATTACATGTACGGTTAGAAGCAAAGTAAACTTTGTGGTCCTTAATAGTGATAAAAGCTTTGCATTTAACTAGTATCTCGGCTGCTTCTGTCTAACTTTATAGCAAAATCTTCGGTTTCACCGTTCATATTACAATAAGTTTCCGTGTCTGCCCTCATATTTTTTTCTGTGAGGTGTTATGTCATTTTTATGTCTGCTCAAACTATTGCCTACCTCTTATAAATTCTGTATCTTGTCAGAGAACGGTAAGGCTTTATTTCAACATTCTAAATTGCTTCTTTATTTTTTAATTCTAATCTTATTCTAAAAGAGTTACAGGACTTACGGAATCTTAGATCCGGTATCAGGTCTAGGGGATCCAATTCAAAAATTCAAAGCTATCCAGGTCCTTGAGTCTAAGCAGTAACTTTCGGGTGTTAAAACAAAGATGTCCTGCGGACTTGTAGAAAAATGTCTCCCTTCATATCTATCTCGCGGAGCTTATTATTTTCCCTAACAGTCTTTCAGTCAATTGTTGGTTGAATTGTATTGTTACATACTCGATCGATTAGTCCAAGTCATAAAAATCCATAATTGATATGAATTTTACAATCATTTTTACAGTGAAGAGCGCTCTACTTTGTATTGAGTATCTGTATAATACAAGCAGGGGAAGAGGTCTCTCTTTATGCAGTATATGCAGTGAGGGTATATATAACTCTACACCCATTTATCCATTAAATATTTCAGTCATCCTTTCATTCATTCATTCCTTCTTCCTTCTTAAATCCCTCTCCCCCTCTCTCTCGCGTCCTCTCTTCTCCTCTGTTTCTTCCTCTCCTTTCCATCACTATACACCTACACGTATAATTTTTTTATCCCTGTGCCCTTTCTGTTTTCTGAATTTGATTTCCTGACGTGGGAAATAATCCTCCAATTCTCGACCATTAGTTACAATTCCAATGATATTAATAAAGACAAATTTTTCTTTTATAAAAAAAATATGCTTTTATTTTCCTGAAAGGTTTTGCGCGAAGGATTTTCGTAGCAGTCAGTTTCTGCTGCGTTGAACACAAACCCATAACGTGCATGTCTGATGAGCATCGTGTGTTAGTATGATCATCATTAAACTATATGTGCTTGCGTGTGTATGTGCGTGCATGCGTTTGTGTGTTTCAGAGTTGATTTGGCTCCATATCCTCACCATAATCTGATGCATATAATGTCTGAAGCGGCCCCATTTCCTCTTGCGTAGGTCCTCTTGAGGGATCGCTCGAGTATTTGTACAATAATTTGGCGTACATATCACCTCGTGTACTAACCTTTCTAAATCCCAACTTCCGAAACATTGTCTTTAATAAAGAAGCATTATCTTTTCTAAGTCGCCCTTCTCTAGTCCTCAAAATTCATTTGGTGTTTTTATTGCTCCCCATTGAGCAACAGAAAATCTCTTTAATCAAAACCCACTATTCCAAAGCACTCTAGGTTGTTTATCCCAAACTGTACTGCTGCAATACGAGCAAAGAATCCTTCTTGCAATTCTTAGATTAACTAACCTGCCAGTGACACCTAGTTGTCCTTTACTTACCAATACAATGCTATCAAAATAACTATTAGAAGGGTTCTCCAGTCTCCAAAATTACAAGAATATTTCTAATCCCTTGTCAAGAGGGTTTCTACAAACTTCGCAGAACATGTCGCTTCAGTCAGCACCTTACTCATTAAAAAAAAACCTTCATATTTGCGGTTCGCTCCGCCTCCTGCGTCATAAAACTTTTCTCAAACTCACCTCTTTCATGTCTCCAATCTCACTACCAACTACATGCAAACGCCATAAGCGGAAACTCCTCGATCACTCCCGCTCAAAATGGTAACTGTTTCCAACGTCATCTCTTCCAACAATCTTGACCAGTGAGCTCTGTAGGCAATACCCATCCTTACAAGACACTGTAATCTTTCTTTTCCCATCTAATCTTTGCACACTTTGGAATCAAGTGAGTGCCAACTTACAACAAGGCAAAGTCTCCGACTTTTTAAAACTAGCCATCTCTCACACTCCCTTCCAACATCGCAAAGGTAATGAGAACAGTTGTCAGTAATCACAGTCTTCATCTTGTAGAGTCTCTCCGTACCTAGTGATCACCTGCATGGCTTCCGCTGCACAAGATCTATTGCAGACGTACACTCCAATATCACTTCCCTTGAAGAACCTTGGCCTTCAACCATGTCTGGCAGGAAAATCTCCCAGGACAGTTACCCGTCAATTGTTTACATCTATCTCTCACTGGATCGAGATTTTCCTATCAGATTACAGCAGTGCAGTGTACCGACAGAACTCTCTCTGATTAAAATTCTGTTAATTCATAAGGATTTATGCACTCTATATATTAACGACCATTTTGTTGTAAATTCTAACGGCATACATTCTAATGCTGGCGTTGCTATGCTTCGCTCATCTTTTACCGTTACACTTGTGCGTGTATGACGCCTATACACAGACGTCACGCTCATGTAGCCTAACTACTTCATGTCATACCACTCTTATTCTGTGAATAGAGACCTTGTGAGAATCTTTTCAACAGTATACAGACTCAGTAACTTCACATATGAAGGAAAAGTCTCCAATCATAAATAACACAATTAAAATTCTCAAAACCCCTTCAAATGATTGGCATCACAATTACTGAGGATCGCCAATGGCGCCCTCACGCACACAACTTGAATAAGATTGCATCATAATGAGTAGAGTTCATCGTTAAAGCCAAGAAATACTTCATAACCGATCATATACTATTGGGTTGTCCGGAAAGTTCATGCCGATTTTTAAAGGAAAGAAAACGGTAAATAAATACTTGCCATTGCATTTTTAAACAACCAAATATGAACCATTTTGTTGCACAGAATTGTTCCCAGAATTGAGGTGGTTTCATGGCAAATAATTCATCATGGTATCTTTTTACGTCATCCAAGGAATTAAAATTTTTACCATTAAGACTATTCTGCAGAGACCTGGATAAGTGGAAATCCGAAGGAGCAATATCTGGTGAATATGGAGGGTGAGGTAACACACCCTAGCCGAGCTGCAGCAATTTTTGTCTGGTTCCCAAAGCATCAAGTGCCAAAAATGAACTTTCTTATCTTCCATTTTAAAGGGTTACAGAATTAATACAGATTATAGGAACATAAAACTTCTTCCACGAAAAGATAGCTTAAACTGTGCTCTAAATGGAGGTGTAGTCAAATCCTATTTTATGGACTCAACCATGTTCTAAGATAAGTCGAAAGGTAGGCTCCTATAAATCGGCACGAACTTTCCGGACAACCCAATACATACGCTAATATCTTAGACAGAGGCCAACAGAAGACCAATCAATTGATTGACAAAGATTCAGCTACCAACAGGCCTTTAGTTCATAATAAGTGCTGTCTCCTCTATGTACCTACCGTTCCTTGAATTTCTTTGGAACTAGCAAGTCGCCTTTATGTTCTTTTCGTTCTAGTAATCCTGACTAACACAACACACTATCTAGTGCAGTCATGGACAAACCGCGGATCGTGGGACTTTCTGAATGGCGCGCCAACGGAAAATTATCTCGAATTTTTTAGTAGTGCGACCCACTTGATGATAAATCTCATGTGGCCCACTTCTCGGAAAGGCGTTGTCTACGCCTACTCTAGTGTGTGGTGCTTTTCAGTAGACAACATACTTACACTGTTAATGTCTAAGAAAAGTTTATATAATGTCAATTTAAACCTTATAATAGATCTCTATACCCTTCGCATTTATAATATATCCCTTATTTTATCGATTCTAGATGAGTGAATGACAAAGTCGAATTTATCAATTGTTTTCTTTCTTTTTTTATTGTTTTGTTTTCGTACTTTATGTGCCACATTTACCTGCACCTGAAATAAGGCAGGTGCCAATTGTTAAGTTCTCGAAGCCTGTACAAACAATAATAGCTGTTTCTACTATTAGACGGTTCACTTATGTCATTTCGTTATGTACTTTACCAGAAATAAGTTGATACACTATTTGACATCTTGTATTCTGTCATGACAAAACAAAACAGTTATTATTTTTTTTACTTGGGGCTAAATTCTAGATTAATGAATTCCTAACTGGCACTTTTTCAAGCAATTTATAAGTTGTGTTAGGTTTAAGCGTATTTATATATATATATATATATATATAATATATATATATATATATATATATATATAATATATATATATATATATATATATATATGATAACTGACAAAGCAGTTAGTGAAGAAAATGTAGTTTATAAACATGTGCGTGCATACGTATCTCTCTTCAAACATACATACATACATACATGCATGCAAAGCGTACATACAACGTAAGTACATACATACACTTATGCATGCGCACACATGCACATATATATGCACACACATATGCATAGACTACGCACATTTCATGTCGATGGACGAACATACAAAGCTGCACCTCTATTTTTGTGTGAGGTAAAAGAGAGTGAAAGAAAGAGAGAGAATGGGGAAGAGGGGAAGGATAAAGGAGAGACGAGAGAGAGAGAGAGAGAGAGAGAGAGAGAGAGAGAGAGAGGGGCGAGTGTGAGGGGTAGGGGGGAGAGGGAGGAGAGAGAGAGAGATAGAAACAAAATAAAGTGGGTTGTTGATTTAAGAAACAAATGTATTAAGTTGCTTGATTCATGAAATAAAGTAAAGAAAACACACACAAGACGGGTAGATTTATTTTACTAATATTAAACAGCAGGAAAAAAATAGGGGTGGGGGTAAATGCATGAAAAAAATGTTCCTGAAAACTAATTTGAAACGAAGCCAAGATGCTGTGTTAGACTGTTCTTGTGAAGTAGTGGATTCTATTTTTTTATTATTTTCCCTTTTTAATCATTTAGGTAACATAAGATAATCAGTTTAACATGATTGGCGAAAGATAGAGTTGGTGATAAAAATAAATACAAAACATGACACATCCAGAATTTGTGTGTATATTATAAAAGTTTAGTTTTGTAAAAGGTAGCGAGCTGGCAGAAACGTTACGTTCCGAGTTCAAATTCCGCCGAGGTCGACTTTGCCTTTCATCCTTTCGGGGTCGATAAATTAAGTACCAGTAACGGAATAAATACAAAACATGACACGTTCAGAATTCGTGTGTATATTATAAAAGTTTAGTTTTGTAAAAAGGCGGCGAGCTGGCAGAAACGTTAGCACGCCGGGCGAAATGCGTAGCCGTATTTCGTCGGTCGTTACGTTCCGAGTTCAAATTCCGCCGAGGTCGACTTTGTCTTTCATCCTTTCGGGGTCGATAAATTAAGTACCAGTTACGCACTGGGGTCGATGTAATCGACTTAATCCCTTTGTCTGTCCCTGTTTATCCCCTCTGTGTGTAGCCCCTTATGGGTAGTTTAGTTTTGTAAGTGTAATTGCTAAACGAAATACACACAAACAAATTCTCCGATGTTTTATATTCTGCAGTGAAGGTATCTATGGCCTGTTCTATGGCTTGTTCACTGTAGCATTTAGGATTATTGACAGCAATTACATTGGTATTTCTTTCTTTTTTCTTCTTCATATACGATAATCGTCGCCCTTTTCAAGCCAAGCCAGGCTCATGGGCCCGGTTTCCCGGTTTCTGTGGCGTATGTGTTCCCCCCAGCTGGACAGGACGCCAGTCCATCGCAGCGTTACTCAAGAAATAGGAAAAAAGAGTGAGAGAAAGTTGTGGCGAAGGAGTACAACAGGGGTCGTCACCACCCCACCCCCCTGCCGGGGCCTCGTGGAGCTTTTAGGTGTTTTCGCTCAATAAACACACACAACGCCCGGTCTGGGAATCGAAACCACGATCCTCCGACCGCGAGTCCACTGCCCTAACCACTGAGCCATTGCGCCTCCCTTCTTCTTCATATAGAGAAAACAATTTCATAACAGGTAATGTTCATGAAAATGGTTGTTGTTGTTGTTGCTGTTTAGCTCAGTATCAACTATGATTGTAAAAAGAAATGAATTAACAACGGCAAAGTCCGAGAACAATGGAATCTATCATGAATAACTAAGATTTCGATTTTCGGTTACGATTTCAGTGTGCATCTCTTACACTGCTATAAAACACCCAGTGCAGCATTGTAGTTATTGAAGCCGGATTCACCAAGCATCATACATTGATTGCATTTCGAGTTCACAGAAGCAAAGAACGTCTGTTAACTATTCAAGAAAATCGAATAGGAGAGAGAGAGAGAGAGAGAGAGAGAGAGAGAGAGAGAGGGAGAGAGAGGGAGAGGGTTTAATAACAAATACAAGAGTTACAGTTACTTTTCTGCAAAATTATTCCTTCATCGCATTTACCTTTTCGATTTGAAATATTTTCACTTTTTATCTTTAAAAGCCTTCACTGTTTAATTCAATTAAATACCTACTTTAGATAATGTAAATACTTCTTGTGGCCTTGGAGATAAAGAAGCATACACACACACACGCACACACACACACACACACGCACACACACACACGCGCACACACACACACGCGCACGCACACACACACACACACACACACATACACACACATATACACACATATATATATATATATATATATATATATATATATATATATATATATATCGTTTGTAGAAAACGTAAATCTGGAGAAGAAGAAACACACTCTAAGATGTAGAGCAGTATATATTTAAAATGGGAAGGCCTGTTTACCTTAGGTTTCCCGTCCATAAAACGTTTAGCTTTATTGGCATATCGTCAGACCCCAAAACTTGTTGGCCTATGGTCTCTTCAAAATATGGAGGGGAAAAAACCTCACTACTCAAAGTGAACAAATGGGGATTATGTCCGTTTGCTATTGGCTATCGAATTCCGGCTGTGCCGCCATCTTGTGGCCTCCAAAAGGCGAGCAGGAACCTCCTAAAATGTAACCATGGCTTGAAGATCTCTGTTCTGGAGTTGATGATGTTCCCTGGTTCGAGCGAGTCTTTTAGGATCCTCGTGCGCTCAGCTATGCATAACTGACAACGCATCGTCCCGCTGATTAGGGCCCTGGGGTCTCGAGGATCTTCGATGAGATCGAGTATGAGATGCCATCGTCTCTTAGTTGCCAGACATGGTTGGCCAGCGACGTTACGTATCTCCTTTCCAGAACTCTGAAGGAGACACGCTGCTTAAACGAGTTCCCGGAACACCCAATGTTTCTCCGTGGGCGTGTGTTGTAGGTGCTGTACCTGTTGTTGTTGTTGTTACTGTTGTCGCCGACATTGTTGTTGTTGGAACTGGGACTGCTGGTGTTGGCGTCGTTGGCGGTGGTGGTGTCAGTAATGTTATCGTTACTGCCGGTTACAGTGAAGGTGCTGGTGTTATTGTTGTGGGGAAGTTGTCATTGCTGCTAGAGATGTCATTAGCTGTGGTTCCGCTGCTGCTGTTGCTGTTTGTTTGTTGAGCGAAGCGATCTTCGTCCCTAGTGAGAGAAGTCCGGAACGTGGTCCTTTGCTATTCGTAAGACCCGCAGAAGAGAAGCAGGTCACTCCCCCACCCCCGACACCGAGAGCATCGACGGATGGATGAATGCGCATCTAGGCTCAGCGGTTGCGTAGGAAGTCGGGGAAAGAAACAAGAAGAAAGAGTGAGAGAAAGTTGGAGCGAAAGAATACAACAGGGGCCGCCACCGGAGCTTTAGGTGTTTTCGCTCAATAAACACACACAACGCCCGGGTCTGGGAATCGAAACCGCGTTCCTCCGACCGCGAGTCCGCTGCCCTAACCATTGGGCCATTGCGCCTCCACTGCTGTTGCTATTGTTGATATTGCTGTTATAACTGGTGGCACTGGACTTGTTGCTGCTGTTATAGTTGTTGTCAGGTCAGCTACTGCGGACGTCAGGGGCGTTAGGAAGCTATTGGTAAGGCTGGTGTTGATGGCGATGTTGCTGTTGATGCCGTCGGGGGAACTGCCAATGTTGTCGCTGGTGTTGTTATTGTTATTGCTGCTAATGTTGTCAACTGTGGCGATGATAGCGGTGTTGCTGGCTCTGTTCACGTGTCTACAGCTACTGCTGCTTCTGCCGGTGGTATTGCCTGGGTTCGCTAGTACTTCGGCTTGGTTTCGCCGGGAATCTGTTGCGTCCCTGCATGAACAACTTGCCTCTTCCTGTGGCTTAGGGGCTCTAACTAGGATGCTCTTAATATGGGGAGTACAGCTAAACGAGACTCTGATGTTGTGCCTGTTGAAAATGGGCCCGTATCTATGGGAGCTAGTGAAATGCTTGTCTAATAATGTGAGGAATATTCAACCTACGGGTGCTATTGTGTTAAGGGAGAAGGCGTGCAAACCAAATGGTATTTCTGCGGCGCTTCCTTCTGCGATTGTTGGGCTCTGCACGCGCGCGCGCGCACAACTGCATCCTATTGATGAATTCTTAAATGAAAAGGTAAGTGTAATGTCCAAATTAAACAAAAATAGGTGCAGGACTGGCTATAGACACAGGAGTGGCTGTGGTGGTAAGAAGCTTGCTTCCCAACCACATGGTTCCGGGTTCAGTCCCACTTCTTGGCACCTTGGCCAAGTGTCTTCTATATAGGCTCGGGCCGACCAAAGCCTAGTGAGTGGATTTGGTAGACGGAAACTGAAAGAAGCCCGTCGTATATATATGTGTGTGTGTGTGTGCTTGTCTCCCCTTCCCCCAACCACCACTTGACAACTGATGCTGGCGTTTTTATGTCCCCGTAACTTAGCGGTTCGGCAAAAGAGACCAATAGAATAAGTGCTAGGCTTACAAAGAATAAGTCCTGGGGTCGATTTCTTCGACTAAAGGCTGAAAAGTGTAAAAGAGTAAAAAAGAGGGTATGGTGTGTTTTATTAAATATTTACTTACGATTGGAATAATAAAAAAAAAACTTTTCGTTTTTATATTTTTTATGTTGCGTTTAAGTAGTAAGATGCAAGAGAGCTTGCTGGGTGTCAATGATTTTGGTTGCCATTAGGAATGGGAACAGCTAACGTTTCTACTACGGCACTTCGGCGGAGTGCACTCAAGTAATGGCCGCAGAAGGGAATAAAGTAAAAAAAAGTCAATGCGCTATTTGGCAGAAACAGTGGACGAATGAGATGCGGGAGGATGAGATGAATGATCTATGAAGTGCGAATGAGTAAGGTCAAGAGAGAGGTAGTTAGTGTGTGTGTGTGTGTGTGTGTGTGTGTGTGTGTGTGTTGTGTGTGTGTTTGTGTGTGAGAGAGAGGGGGGATTATCATACAAAAATAATAAATTTCAACAAAATATGCTGTCCCACATCCGTATATGTATGATAAATCGAATTTTACAATTTTGTAAGTATATTCTGGTTATTTTCAAATTCAGTTTTCTTTTGAATTTTTCATTGAATATAATGAAATGAAAAAAAATGTTAGTCATTTGTTAATACGGTTTGAAATAAAGCCAAATTCTGTTAATAGGAATAAATCAAACGACATCAAGTATCACTTAAATGTCTGAGAGGAATTGTTCTTTATAAGATTATAATTTCTTGACTTCATCCAGAAATTCAACACCTGATGACGATCAGAGATCAGATTGATCGAAACACAGTGTAGATATAATATTGTAAATATGCACTTCAAAAATTAATGTAATACTTCAGAAAATTGTAATTTTATTACGATTCGAGCTGTGAGACAATGGAAGATACTCTTTTACTAACTGTTTCTATATTGGGCCTCTCGTTTGTATCTGCAACCATCAAAAATTTAATTGTCTTAACAATAACATTCACTAGTCTATCGCTGCTGTTGACAACTGAATCTGGTAGAGTGACACCAACATTTGTCTGGTTGTGAAGAATGGTTGCTTCACTCCCTTCAAATGGTGGGTTACAAGTTAACATAAAATATAATATACTTCCAAGGCTCCAGATATCCGTGGGCAAGGGATCAAAAGGAGAATTTCGGATAACTTCTGGTGCTTGATATCGATAATCTCCCAAATAGTCATCGCTTAGAATTGGATTGCTTCTATCGACACCACAAGGGGTTGCTAATCCCCAATCAGCCAGCTTGGCGTCGAATTTTGAAGTTAACAATACATTGCTGGGAGTTATATCTCGGTGGGCAATATTTTGGGAATGACTGTAATGTACTGCAGATGTTAATTGGCTAAAAAATTGTAAGATGTCGGATGAGGAAATATTATGGTTACTCGTTACATACTGTTCAATATTACCAAATTCAGCATACTCCATAATGATATATAAACGGTTAGGTTTAAGGATAAATTCTTCTAGGATGATTATATTCGGGTGCTTAAACTTCGAGAGGCAGTATACCTCCGCACTGATGTATTTGTTGTCTTGGAATTCTCCTTCAAAACAGAGTCGTTTCAAAGCGTACAAGCCGTCCTTGTGTCTATTATAAGCTTTATAGATTCGTCCAAAACCACCTCGACCAATTTCTTCAAGAATCTTGTATTTTGGTCTGTGTACAATTTCATCTGTGTGCACTGAGGAGTCATCGTTAGATTCCAAAGATGAGTTGTCCAAATTGATTGTTAAACTTACGTTTATTTCATCCATTTGGTTTATTTTCTTTTCGATGTTTTCCAATTTGACTCTAAAAAAAGAAGGAGTAATAGCAGTTGAATGACATATTTTAATACATTAACAATTTTCTTAAGATGCTATAGTTACTTTATAAACTTTACATTTATTCCAGGGAATTTGGAATTAAACTTGTACTGAACAATTCTTTTACTATTTGCTGCATTAAATATCTTAAATTAGCAGTTTTATCATGAAAGAAACTATAATATTAGAGAAAATGTAAATGAAGTATTTTGTTTTTTAATGACGTTAATACTTATGTACGGTTGTGCGAATAAGGTTTAAGACCGGAAGAGATAAACGGCAATCTGGATAAATAATTCAGGAGAACAATGAATAACAAATATAGAAAATCACACGGCACTTACAGTTGCATACATAGCATACGCATTTTATCGTAACTAAGCATACATTGAAGACAGATGTAGAATCAACCAGATATTTTGACAGGCGATTTTGTTGAGGCACTGTTTCTAATCACTTCAATGAGAGGACCCGAGTTTTTATACGTAGACCATTGAACTAGGTGGATTTTCTATCAACATGTTATTATATTTGAAAAAAAAAAAATGGCTGACTATACATTTTACTCAACAGCTATTCTTAACAAGATGGATACTTTCTAATAAAAAATTTGAAACAGGATAACTTCTCCGCTATCGACTATTGAATGAACATATTACTATTCATTATTTCGATCAAATCAGTGTTAGGGTGACTTACAAAACTATCCGTAAAAAGTATTGTAATAAACCTGATGAACATTATTTTCACTGTAATTTACAAACTATAAATGACTATCAACTTGGCGGCAATATTTCTATCATTTGATTTCAAAGAATAACTATTGATACATTTCCTTACTATTTCATGCGTTATACTTTCAAGAAATAAGAACAACTTAATTCGAAAGAAATTTCATACTGAATGTAGATTAAAATGGGATCGATCAAAAATCATCTTTACTAATCTGACATGTTTGAAGGAATAAAGCGTAGCATGGAGAAACATTTGACAGTTCATAAGAATAAGGAGCGTTGGAAATACCCATTATATTTGAGAACAAAACTTCAATAGATTTTTGTATGGAGACGGGGCAGATGAATATTTTTTTTTCTAAATATGATTTAAATAATCCTTTAAATGACCTTAATTCCATTCAGAACAGCAGTAAAATAATAGATATATCTTTCCTGATATGTTTATTCAATACCAAAGTGTTATATAACATCAAATCTATAACTTCATCGCAGTAACCTCAAATCTATAATACCAAATCTGTAACTTCATTCTAAATCTCAACAATGAACAGCAATAAATTGAATGTGAATTGTTTAATTATGGCCTAATTTCTATATAATTGAGGTTAACTTTTTAAAACCGGATTGCTCTAAGGACTACCGACAAAAAAGAAGCATAACCATGACGACGATACTCAAAGACATACACTTATCAAAACTATTCAGGGAACAAGACAGCGTTGACAGAAAAATACAGTTACATAAATTAGAAGACACTGTTAACATGTAAACTTACATTGAATCGATGATTTTTCGCCATCTATCTGAAACAAGACACACGTTTAACTAAAAAAAAAACAAAAAAAGAAAACATGGAATGAATCCATTTAGTTCAAAGCGCTGCGGGGTTTCTCGAAAAAACATTTGTAGAAGTGAATAAAAAAAGCGCGCAAAATGAAAACCTCTCGCCTTCGTAGTAAATGCTTTTCGAAAAGCGTTGTAAGAATATTCAGTTATTTTTGGTAAGAACTGATTATTCGCGAATCATCAGAAAAAACATTCGTGGATTTTAAAAAGTTTAGCATGAAAGTATGACGATGAAACAAATATTTTCTTTGGATCATAAGGACGACGCTGTGCGACTCTGAGTGCATGCGTGTGTGTGTGTGTATGTGCATGCGTGCGTGCGTGAGTGGGTGCGTGCGTGTGTGTGTGTGTGCGTGCGTGTGTGTGTGTGTGCGTGCGTGTGTGTGTGCGTGTTCGTCAGTTTATGTGTGTATGTGTATGTGTGTATGTGCGTGTGTGCGTGCGTGGGTGCGTGCATGCGTGTGTGTGTGCGCGTGTGTGAGTGTGTGTCTGTGTCTGTGTGCGTGCATGCGTGTGTGTGTGTGTGTGTGTGTGCGTGCGTGCAAGCGCGAGCATGTATGTACATATGCGTTCTCTGGGCAAGTGAATGTTAGTACGCGCGAAAAATATTTCCGAAATTTGCAGTCTTTTCTTGAGTCACGGTTGTGGAGGAAAAGAAAATCTTCTAAAAAACACATCTTCTCACTGGTAATTATATAAACACCTCACACACACACACATACACATGCATATAGCTTCAGAAAAATCATCTGTATTTAGAATATGAATTGTAAGCTACGAGCTACGATTTAGTTTCAGGCAGTACAGTAATCCCTCCACTATCGCGGGTGCTACGTTCCAAACCCTATCATCTTATAAAAAGGAAGAACATATTGGATAATGTGGTCCTAGATACACTAAGCTTGGGATAGAAAGAATACAAGATGGTCTTGGCTGGACTGCCTTCAGCCAAAGATCAGCTCGATCACGAATAACTAAGAATATCACTACTTTTCTCTTTTTCTCATTTCTCATACTTGTTTCAGTCATTTGACTGTGGCCATGCTGGAGCACCGCTTTTAGTCGAGCAAATCGACCCAGGACTTATTCTTTGGAAGCCTAGTACTTATTCTATCGGTCTCTTTTGCCGAACCGTTACGTTACGGGGACGTAAACACACCACCATCGGTTGTCAAGCGATGTTGGGGGACAAACACAGACACACAAACATATACACATACATATATGTATATATACATATATACGACGGGCTTCTTTCAGTTTCCGTCAACCAAATCCACTCACAAGGCTTTGGTTGGCCCGAGGCTATAGCAGAAGACACTTGCCCAAGGTTCCACACAGTGAGAATGAACCCGGAACCATGTGGTTGGTAAGCAAGTTACTTACCACACAGTCACAACTGCGCCTACTATTAAACTTTTTTTTATGTAGATATGAACTTCCTGAATGGCACACCAAACGAAAAATTGCCTTAAACTTTCTTAATAATGTGGTCCTGTTGATGATGAGTCATGTTTGATGCGGCCCGTTCCTCGGGAAATGTTGCCCGTGCCTGGACTAGAATCATTACTATTAGATGACATTGCGATATATCTAAAGCAACCATCTTAAACATAGACGAAAGATCGCTGAAAAATAACCATCAAAATAGTAAGTGCTAACCAACGAGCTATGAACAATTTGCAAATAACAGAAAATTCCAACTCCTAGGATTCTAAAATTGTACGCATGTGCATATCCATATATACAAACACATATGGCTTCCTACTTTTTTTCTATCCTCTTTGCCTGTCTCTTATTACACGGAAGTTTTCAATTTTGACATACACACATATGTATGTATTCATATACAAACTCACACGTATGTAATGGCCTTCGTCTACATATATACACATAAAATATAACTCACTTTCCTTACCCTCACTCACATTTTCTATTTATTGCTGACTCATAGAAAAATGCACGCACACACACACAGACACATACGCACACACATACACACGTATCTACACATACGCATACAGAGAGAGAGAAAGAGAGAGATTATATACAAATCTACAGAAGTGTGTTTAGAAGAAGCTATGGCAATCTAATTGCGTGTTGAAATGTTAATACCAGAAACGGTTGTAAATCAACCACACACGCACACACACACACACACACACACACACACACCACACACACACACACACACGCACACACACACACACACACACACTCACACACACATGCACACACATACACACACACACACACACGCACGCACACAGATGCTCGCACCCACACTCACACAGACGCACATACACACGCGCGCGCGCGCAAACATACACATACACACACACACTTACGCAAAATTTACCAATCCTTGACATTTTACATATATCAGTTTTAACTGGGAAATAATATCAACGCTCTTATGTAAGATAGTAAATATTTATCCAAGACTAAGTAGAAGAAACTTCCCCTCAATAAATAACTGCTAGTTTTCGTTACTTGCTGTTTATAAATTTGTTGTATACTACATTCACTGGACATATAATTTTGTCAAGAAATTCAATCTTACGGTGACGTTTCCGCATAAAAGGAATTTCTTAATGATACAGTACCGGAACTCTTATACGGCTTCCAGAACTCCGGGAATACTGCAACATACTGTACTCCGTATTGAGTAAACAAACCCTATTTTTGAAGTTGGTTAATTAGCATACTGTGTGTTCTTTACCTTTTTCCGTAGATTGATAGAAATTAAATAAGCTCTGCTTTTAAGGCGGCGAGGCGGCAGAAACGTTAGCACGCCGGTCGAAATGCGTAGCCGTTTTTCGTCTGCCGTTACGTTCTGAGTTCAAATTCCGCCGAGGTCGACTTTGCTTTCATCATTTCGGGGTCGAAAAATAAAGTACCAGTTACGCACTGGGGTCGATGTAATCAACTTAATCCGTTGAAGGCGGCGAGCTGGCAGAAACGTTAGCACGTCGGGCGAAATGCTTAGCTGTATTTCGTCTGCCGCTACGTTCTGAGATCAAATTCAGCCGAGGTCGACTTTGCCTTTCATCCTTTCGGGGTCGATAAATTAAGTACCGATGTAATCGACTTAATCCGTTTGTCTGTCCTTGTTTGTCCCCTCTGTGTTATCCCCTTGTGGGCAATAAAGAAATAAAAAATTAAATATACTCTGCTTTAGAAGCGTATAAATTTGTATTTGTATGTTAAATAAAATCGTACTTCTTACTTTTCATTTAATTAAATAAAATCGTATTCATTGCTTTTCATTTAATTAGTAGAGTATGATATATATTTTAAGAATTCTAAGTGGATTAATAAATATGAAATAGACCCTGCTTTAGAAATGTTTCAATTTGTATCTATTAAATACTATTTAGTTCTTTACATTTGATATTTCATTTTATATTTTAAGCATATATTTAGGCTGTCTCAAGAAAACCGGAAAGTCTAGAAATCCGTGACACCATTGGTCCCAAGCTTGCCAAAAAATTGGTCAGGTACTGTATCTAAATAATTAAACCTATTATGATTTTTCTTCAAACAACTAAACTGGCAGTTCATTTCAGGGGAAAATAATCTTGGGTTAAAATTTAATGTACAAGAGAAATGGTTTAATTGTCAGTGTTACTTCTAAAATGGCAGCGCTTTCGCAATGAATATGACAAGCAATTAAAAATGAAAGGTAGGTCAAAGCGCATAATTTCGAAGTAAGTTTTCCGTCTTCTCTCGTGTCGAACCAGTCTCTCTAAGACCACTTATTCAAATTCTTTCACGGTTATTGAGTAATATAAACCATAGCAACGATTTTAATATCATCTCACGTTATAGCGACAAGTGAAAACAAGAATGGTAAGTGGTTGCGCACGAATATTTGTCTATTCTTAAAAGGTTTTGCCGCTGTTTTAAAATTTGCTTAAATAATATTGCGTCCGCAAAGATTGGAGCGTCTCTGGCAAGCAATTGCAAATGGAGGATAGGATAGTGAACGAAAGAATAAGAAAACATTTCTTACCTTCTGTAATTGAACGATGATCCCCTTGTGGAACATCGGGAGATATTTATTAAAATTCCTATAAATTCGCTTCAAGCTCTACTAAAATACGCATTTAAAAAGTAGCAATAAAATAACATGGAGAATCAACTAACGAAAGATTTAGGCGAGCATTTTAGAAGATTAGTATTTTAAAATACTCAAAATTGCTTCAGCTCGAAAAGAAAATATATTATTTTCAACAAACTGGCATTGCAAGCTAGCATTTAGGTTCTGCATTGTTAGATTCATATTCACTTTTCAAATACATTTACATGATTCATTTATTGTAATTCAATCTATGTAAAGTAAGAGTTGAGATTGTCTGGAGCATTTATGATGGGTTCGAAGCAATAATTAGGACGCTGCAATAAGCGAAAACAAGATGGGGCTTAAAGTTTTAGTACATTATGATGTTAAGATTCATGTCATTCCTGAGTAGGGACTAAAATCCATCTCAAGTTTTTATATTGGGATATTAACAAAGCATATTAATGAAATAGTCGCCAATTCTAGAACTCTATAAGAGTGATCATAACTGTACTTATTTGCTGTATGACTAGTCGACTAGTTACACTCAACTGTCTTTGACGGAAACACTGTACTGCCGTTCTGGTTAAAGTATGTAAATCATCGACGTTTCAGACAGTAGACCAGCATTCCAATGACTGTCAACTAGGACTCTGCGTTAATATGTTTGCGTTTATTAAACTCCTTTACATTGTGTTGGAGGAGGGAAAACATGGATGTTGTTTTTCATGGCAATTTTATTATATGCTAATTCTTAGCCCCGAAACAGAAATTCGTAAACAAACTGAAGGTTTTCCCCAACCATTTTATTAGAAATTGTAATATTTTAAAGTTTAAAATATTTTGTCAGATTCAAAAGCTCGGGCATAAATAAATTTTTTAAAATGAGATTATTCGACGTTTGACTTTTCGTTGAATTCATGTAAATTTTATAATTAAAATTTCATATAAACACTTGGTTAAAAACAAAAAGACCGAATGCTCATGCATCTTAAGTTAAAATCCGTAACAAACATTTCGTCATGTTTCTGGGCAAAGCATTTTATTCTATAGAGCTTTTGATCTCTAAACTGCTGAGAAGAGATACTATATTTTCTTGTAGGAATCAATATGACTGTTCATCACCCCCACCCATACACACACACGGACATCTCTATCTTTTTTTGTTTTAGTTACTAGGCTGCGACCATGCAGGAGCACCACCTTGAAGGGTTTAATCGAATATATCGACCATAGTACTATCTTTTGAAATCTGGTACATATTCTATCGGTTTCTATTGCCGAAACGCTAAGTTAAGGGGACGTAAACAAACCAACACCTGTTATCGAATGGTGGGGTAGGGGACAACATAAGTACAAACACACACACACCACACACATACATATATATATATATATATATATATATATATATATATATATATTATATATATATATATATATATATATATATATATATGTATGTATGTATGTACGTATGTATGTATACGACAGGCTTCCATTCAGTGTCTGTTTACCAAATTCACTCACAAGGCATTGGTCGACCTTGCCCAAGGTGCCTCGCAGTGGGATTGAACCCATGTGGTTACAAAACGAGCTTCTTAACCACACAGTCATGAAAAATCAAACAAATTATGTTTATTGTACCAGCGCAACTGGATAAATATATATAAAAAAAGATGTTTATAGACTTTTATAATCCTTTCTTTAGTAAATGCAATATTATTTTTACGTAAATATACTTTCTTTGGGTTTTTCATGTTCAGTTTGACAGGTAAAATTTCACGCTAAATTTAAAAACGGAAACGTTACAGGGAGAAAGTGAATAAACAAATATCCTAAACTGATTTAACACCTTTATCATTGTGGGTATAATATTCAAGACGGAAATAACATCCGTGAAATATATTTAGTGAGGAAACAGCTCATTGAACCAAATCGTACTTCTTCAAAATATCTGCAAACTGAAATAGCTTTTCTAAAGATAATACTAACCTACCATCAGTAGTAGTAGTGGTAGTAGTAGTAGTAGTAGTAGTAGTAGTAGTAGTAGTAGTAGTAGTAGTAGTAGTAGATTATTTCAGTGATCTTTTCCAAAGAAAATACAACGTCATGTAAGTAAGAAATTACCATGTTTTACAATATCGGTTCTATTTCACTACAAAGAAAAAGTAGCGTAGGTGCATCTTGATAACGCTGATAAACTACATACTTCGCTCGCGAAATAAATAAATAAATAGATAAATAAATAAATAAGAGCAATCGTCAGATGCCTGTCTATTCTACTTGGCTTATTACATAATAACTATTCAAAATAAATATTGTTCATCAATAGGTGGTTAGCTTTATAGACATCATTTAAAGAGGAAATGTGAGCTCGGAAATAGCTGCGCAACTTTTGAAAAGTGCATAATAATATTTTGTTTCCATCTGACAAAAACATCAAGTCGTAGTTTGCCAACCGAGATTATTTCAGTCTACTTAATGCTGAGATATTTTATATACCTTGGTCCTAGCTAATTAACTATATTACGACGTATGTCATGTGTTGCTAAGTACATAGGGTGAAAAGAGCAAGTGTTTCGTATATTTAACGAGAGTTTAGTTAGTATTAAGTTTCTTTTGATCTACGGGGAATGCTTCTTTTGAGCTAATACGAGTATTTTGCCCGCGTCATGACATTATTTCGGTCAGCTCTTTCACTAGAACAACAAAATGGTTTCGATAAATATTAATCTGGTAGAAGTTGAGTTAATTTCAAATCTGTGAACAACAGAAAATATCGATTAAAAGAAAAGGAACAGGGTGTGTAGATAGCAAAAAATATGTTAGATTAGTGGAAGCACAATGACCAATATATATAATTAGCATTAGGGTCAAGGCGACAGCAAATTGCTACCGAAATCTTATCGCAAATTGGAACACGAGTGCTTGCAAAGAAAGACTGAGTCTAATAATATCAGAAGTATGAAAATATATCAAATGAGCATTGAACATATCAACAATTAACGCTGTTCAATGAAGATAAATATTTTCACACTGTGTGTGTGTATATGTGTGTGTGTGTGTGTGTGTGTGTGTGTATGCTTATATACGTATATATATATATATATATATATATACACACAAGCTAATATCGAATAGTGACATAATGTCCTTATAAGTTACCTCTCATGACACGATGTATACTTAGTTATTTAGTTATTTCGAAATCCGTTACAGTCTGCTGTAACGTCGTACATTTTTATTCAAAATGGAGGCGAGTACCAACATTCCCACGTGGTACGTTTGGACAGTTGTTAAGAATCTCTTCACACGAACCGATTGGTAGCCTTGTCAACCTATATATATATATATATATATATATATATATATATATATATATATATGTATATATATATATATATATATATATATATATATATATATATATTATATATATATATATATATTATATATATATATATATATATATATATATATATATATATATATATATATATATATATATATATATATATATATATATATATATATATATATATATATATATATATATATATATATATATATATATATTATATATATATATATATATATATATATATATATATATATATATATATATATATATATATATATATATATATATATATGGCGCGATGTGTCATGGGATGTGTGAAGTCACCGTTGCTGAGCTTGTTGCTTCGGAAAGAGATAACAAAGATGTCATACTGTGCCTGCAGGTCGACATTAGCTCTGTCCTTTTGTTTTTCATTTCTGTTGGGTGGTTTATGGTGTGAAATTATATCTCTGCCCACGGAAGGCCATGCGATATCTGTTGATTCACCACTGTTTTACAAAGTGTGTTTCAAGAACGATAAAGTATCTTTTTTTTTTTAATGATTATCTTTGAAAGAAAGTGTATACTAGCATAGCCAGCGTTTTTTTTTAATGCATATTACACTTTATGATATACTTTTTAGTAACTGCGTCATGATTAGTAAGAATAGGTAAGTATTAAGTTTTAATTATTAAATCCTTATAAATAAACATACGACTTGATCGATTAAGTAAAGGTAAACAAATAACAGCATAGAAGAGACATATTAGACATTGAAAAACATACAAAGACTATTAACTTAACTTAAACACCAAATAATAAACGTTTAAGTTATGTAACAGTGTTCGTATGTTCCACCCTGTAATTGCTTTAGTTTCAACACATGGTCACAGATCAAATCACTTGCCAGAGAAATAAATCTCCGAAATAAGTAAAGATATTTCCTGTATGGTACAAATGTTTTCTGATACTAACTTCTAGCCCCATTTATCTATCTATCTATCTATCTATCTATCTATCTATCTATCTATCTATCTATCTATCTATCTATCTATCTATCTATCTATCCACCCACCCATCCATCCAGCCATCCATCCATCCATCCATCCATCCATCCATCTATCCGTCCATCTGTCTATCCGTCTATCTGTCTGTCCGTCCGTCCGTCCGTCTCTCTCTATCTATCTATCTATCTATCTATCTATCTATCTATCTATCTATATATATATCTATCTATCTATCTATCTACCTATCTTCCTATCTATCACTACACTCACACGCGTATAACATTTAATATCAATAATATGTATAACATATCTGTGTGTAATATATATATATTTATATATGAGTATGTGTGTGTGAGTGTGTGTGCGTGCGTGCGCGTACGTGTAACATTTTTGCCTCATTTGCATGTCATTTTCCTTTGCCTTCCGTTTCCATCTCGTCGATATTTCATTTCTTCTCTTTATTTATTAATCATTTATTTATTCAGTGAGTGAAAGCTTGAATGCAATTAGAAGTTTGTATTCTGTATTGTATTTATGAAAAGGTTTTTCTTTTTTTTTTTCACATCAAATGTACTAAACTTCAATACAAAGCGTTCAATAGAAGTAACACGGTCAAGTAATTGTATTGCAAAACATGTTGCTTTTTATTTCTAGCAAGCTAAATCTCGCTAGCTTTAATGAAATTTACTAGTGAAACACATACATAAACACACACACACACACACACACAACACACATACACACGTTATCTTTTGAACTTTTGCTACCGACATTGCTCCTTAGTACTATACTTGTAACCATTTCCAATTATTAGTCGTACGTTTAATTTATTTTAGTAGACATATTTCGAGCAAATTTATTATTATTATTATTATTATTATTATTATTATTATTATTATTATTGCTGTTGTTGTTGTTGTTGTTATTAAATATCTGCTGTTATTCGGTACGCAGATAATATGTTAGTGCCAAAAAACTGTTTGAGGGATTGAGTTTCTACCCAACTTGTTAGTTTTCTTATCTACTGGAACTTTTTTAAAATGGCTGTTGGGAATAAATTGAGATCACACTTCAGATTTTAGACTTTAACTGGTTAAAACAACTTTAATAAATGAGGGCTTTGAGTTCGTAGAAGCAAAAAAAATAAAATAGAATAAATAAATATTTAACAACTAGATGTCGTAATTTATTTTTAAAAAATAGTACTATGTCATAGTCTAATTTAATTAGCAGATACCAGTCTGTCGATAAATTAAGCAATAAAACCTATTTATTTTTAAACAAAATAGAAGTTTGTAAGTATTTTAAATCTAATTATGTTTATATAAACAATTTGCTAAGTTTCCAACCTGAAACTGCTCTTGGTTCTATGATACAAACTTCGTGTTTTAAAGTAATCTAAATTAAAACCTGCCATCAAAATTTCATGTTTATCTATGTTCCAAACCAGCATTAAGTTATTATACTAAATTCTTCAATATTTTCATAATTAATCTAAACAAAACTAGTGCTTTTCAACAATAAATATGGTAACAAAAGGGTTTAAAACAATGATAGTACATATGTCTTAAACGTTTACAAAATAAGCAAGTTTATAATCTAATATTCGTAACTTAAGGTCCTAAACTGTTATCTTTCATTGATAAATCTATAAGCCCTAGAGCTTTTAAATATTTAGATAACTTGATAACTTTTTATATATTTAATTTTAATGAAAGATATTTAAACTTAGCATTAAAGGATACGATTTACTTTATGAGCTAAAGAAGAAGCTTCGATATTGTCACTTAACCTAAAAGCAATCTTCCGAAAATCACGCCTATAAAATTTCCTTCGGTCATGGCTGACCTACAGCTAAACAACGGTGGTTTAACGATTTATTCTATCAAAAGAGCTACCAGCCATGATCTAAGAAAATATGGGGAAGAGTAGTGCGAATGGTGCCAGTAGGAAAAATACTTAAAGATACACTTTCTCTTGCATGGTGGGGCTTTGGTCAGCTTTGGAACGTTTGAATAATGACTTGCATATTTTGATTGATTAATTTCTGAAATGAAATAATAATGTCAGTATAGATAGCGGGTTAAATTTTGCTTCTGATGCCGTTTTCCATTTCTTATATGGTTTGAGAAAATTCAATTTTAAAATAATATGTTTTTACATAAATTAATCTCAATGCACTCAGTGGATGTGGAAGCGTAATGGCCGAGTGGTTAGGGTAGCGGACTGGCGGTCGGAGGATCGCGGTTTCGATTCCCAGACCGGGCGTTGTGTGTGTTTATTGGGCGAAAACACCTAAAAGCTCCACGAATCTCTGGTAGGGGTTGGCGGCGACTCTTTTGTACTCTTTCGCCACAACTTTCTTCACTCTTTCTTCTTGAGTAACAACCGGGAAACCGGGCCCATGGGCCAGGCTAGCTGTGAAAAGGGCGACGTTTATCGTACTCAGTGGATGGAAGGCGCGTGACTTAGTGGTTAGGATATTCAGCTCACGATCGCAAGGTCGTGAGTTCAATTCCCGGCGACGCGTTGTGTCCTTGAGCAAAACACTTTATTTCACGTTGCTCCAGTCCACTCAGCTGTCAAAAAAAATGAGTAGTACCTGTATTTCAAAGGGCCAGCCTTGTCACGCTGAATCTTCCTGATAACAACGTTAAGGGTACATGTATCTATCGAGTGCTCAGTCACATGCACGTTAATTTCACGAGCAGGCTGTTCCGTTGATCGGATCAACTGGAACCCTCGTCGTTGTGACCGACGGAGTGCCACTCGGTTGATGATGACTTTAAAATGAGGTAAAGTGATATTTTCAGTCTGTTTGACTTCTTGGCGCAATCTGGATCAAATATAATTTTATTGGCGCACTTAACAACAGAGTTTTAAAGCTTTAAAATTTTGAAAATATATATATATATATTGCTTACTTTGTTTTATAAATATATTTGGGTTTAACAGTTTTATGAATAACGCATATTTCGTGACACGGCCAAGCAAATAATAGTGTTTGAAAACCGCTGAGTTAAAGACACAATAAAAAGAAAAAAAGAAAATTCCTCGGCAAGTGTTAAGGAAATGTCTTGGAAAACATAAGGAATTGAGCCATTAGTCCATTAGAAGACTCTTTATGTTTAAAAATCGCTCTGATTCTTCTTCAAGTAATCTTCAAATATAAACTGCATAATTAATGGCATAAAATAATTAGAAACAAATCATTTACGTTGGACCTGTACACTTCCGAACTGGCAAAGATTGTGGCCATGCTGGGACATCGCCTTGAAGAATTTTAGCCGAACGAATCGATCCCAGTACTTATTTTTTAAAGCTGCGTATTTATTCTATTGGTTTCTTTTGCTGAGCCGTTAAGTTATGGGGACGTAAACGCACCAACACTGGTTGTCAAACGGCGGTGGAGGACAGAGACACAAAGATACGCACTCACACTCACACACACACCACACACACTCACACACATACACACATACATACACATATATACGACGGACTTCTTTCAGTTTCTATCTACCACATCTACTCGCAGGACTTTGGTCGGCCCAAAGCTACATTAGAAGCCTCTTGCCCAAGGTACCACGTAGTGGTACTGAACCTGGACTGATGTGATTGAGAAGCAAACTTCTGATCACAAAGTTACGTCAGTCCACTCTACCCGAGTCAACGATAGATCCTCTAATCGGCGGTACACTGGACTATGTAATTTTAGATACACTGAGTCCAAATAAAAGCTGGGATTATCTCAGCTGGAACTGTTTTATAACAGGTGTGATCGATCAGACCCGACTTGGAAGTAAACAGCACCAGAGGTTTTTCTCTCCTTGCACCGTTATTTTAGATGGACTATCTCTTACTTTTCTGATAAATATCATTTCAAATCGGATATCAAACAAAAAGTCCCAAAATGGCGCATAGAAGTATTATCTACTAATAAATGTGAATGCTAAGTTTTTTATTATCTCACTTTAACGAATTTCTTTCTATTTGCATAAACAATAATGCTTTGCATAAAACACTAGTTTAATTTTTTTTCGTTATTTGAGAAGAGCTACATCTCTTTCAATAAAAAGTTTTATAACTTGCTTCCAATGCATTTTGGAACCCGTGGTGTTTTTGTCTAATCAGGTCCTTACACACTTTACTCACATGCAAAGAGTTTCAGTCAACAAGTATTTGTGTATGTGTGAGATAAAATAAATCACGCATTCTTGGGCAACATTACATCCTACTATACTATACCAGATAGCAGCATTTCTTTTAAATTAGTCCATGGGAAGATGATAAAGTTTTGGTAACTCTGGTGCATCTGTCTTCGGCGTCTAGCAAAATGAAAGCTGATAACCTGTTTATTCCACATACAGATGAAATAAGAAATAGAATTAAACATGAAACGTCTGTATTTTCAACTTGACTATTTTGAAATCTATAAATCCGAGGCCATTTGCCGAATCTGATATTTACAACTAAGAATAGTTTAGCAAATTATTTCTCGACTCTTCCAACGTCTAAAACTGGATGTTACTGTATAAGGACGAAAAGGTAGATGATAGGTAGACAGATATATAGTGAGTGATATAGCGAAATATATATATATATATATATATATATATATATAATATATATATATATATATATATATATATATATATATATGTATATATATATGTATATATATATGTATGTATGTATGTATGTATGTATGTATGTATGTATGTATGTATGCATGCACGCATGCATGTACGTATGTATATATCTATATATATATATATATATTTGTATGCATATGTTTATGTGTGTGTATATATATATATACACACACACATACATAGTATATTTGATATATGTAATGTGTAAGTATATGTGTGTGTACATGCGTGTGAGTGTGTATTTGTCTTTAGCCTCAGTTCAACTTTAATTGGGCGGATCTTTCTCAAATTCAGTTTTAGCCATTGTATACGCCAGAGTACATTATCCAATGTGTCCTTTTTTTTAAATGGCCGGCTGTGGTTTCAGAGAATCTTGGCTGTAATTTCTAGCAGGTGGAACGAAAGACCATTGGATGCACCCTTATTGTGTGTGTGTGTGTGTGTGCGCGCGCGTGTTTTGTGAACGGTTGGTAATATTTTATGTCCCAAGCAAGAATATCACTTTCGAAGATAGGGTCAGGAGGTATATTGTAGAAGGCGGCGAGCTGGCAGAAACGTTAGCACGCCGGGCGGAATGCTTAGCAGTATTTCGTCTGCCGCTACGTTCTGAGTTCAAATTCCGCCGAGGTCAACTTTGCTCTTCATCCTTTCGGGGTCGATATAATCGACTTAATCCGTTTGTCTGTCCTTGTTTGTCTTCTCTGTTTTTAGCCCTTTTTGTGGGTAGTAAACAAATAGGTATATTGTAGAATAAGGGTGAGAGACTAAGATGAACTTCAGGCTAAAATTATAGCAAAGGAGCAAAAATATAGGCATCTCGTCTCAAAACTTCCGATGGAAACGTTCTCATTGCTCAAAGTAAGAGTGGAGACAGTACAGCTTTATGCTCATATTTGCTCCCAACTTTTGAAAGTTCTCAAGCATGTTGTAAACTATTTCGGCATGGTTGGATGCTTTCTTGCTGCCCAGAAATCATTTACAACCGTTACAAAGAAATTTCATGCTGCTGTTTCAATGCAAATTCGTTGAATTTACAAAATTCCCTTCTTTCATCAATTTTCTCATTTGAGGCCCATTCCTTCTTTTATCTTTTCACTGTTCAGGCTGGGAATGTGCAGCAGATATAGTGAAAGTATGATCCATCTTTATCCATATTGCTAACAAACTGCTTCATAATGCCAAGTTTGATATGGAGTGGAAGTAAGATGATTTTTCCCAAATGAACTAAAGGCTCTTCACCCACATTAAAAAAAAACCTGGAACTAATGTTCGCTGCGGTCATTCTTTGATCACCCATTGTTTTTCCCTTGCTCTGCTGTCATACATCAAAAGCATGGATATTTACTTCATTCACTTTGATGCCCTACGAGAAAATTGACCATCTTAAAGTTCCACGCATATTACCCACTGATAAGGCGGCGAGCTGGCAGAAACATTAGCACGCCGGGCAAAATGCGTGGCCGTATTTCGTCTGCCGTTACGTTCTAGGTTCAAATTCCGCCGAGGTCGACTTTGCCTTTCATCCTTTCGGGGTCGATTAAATAAGTACCAGTTACGCACTGGGGTCGATGTAATCAACTTAATCCGTTTGTCTGTCCTTGTTTGTCCCCTCTGTGTTTAGCCCCTTGTGGGTAGTAAAGAAATATATTACCCACTGATGATGGTGGTGAGGAGGTTCATCAAAAATCTAGACGTGATGGTAAAAAATGGATTTCATTTTTGGATTCAACATATGAAAAAAATCTTCAAATTAGGTAAAAACATCCAGACAACAAAATTCCTGTTGAGCTGTGTTATATTATGTAACTAACTTTTTGTGCACATTTTCTTTTCTTTTGTGCACTGTTCGCAAAAGCGTTTGTATGTGCACACATGCATCGTTTAAAGGTGTTATTTTTCGCATTTACATCTGTCCAATTTTGTTGCCTACAATTACCGGGGAGTTCTGGTTGTAGAGTCCCCAGGTACCTCCTCCATAGTGTTCTATTAGAAATGAAGCATCATTAAACTTTCTTGCTAGATTCTCAGGCATGACCAACTAAGGTTACCGATATTATCCAACCATCTCTCTCGTGGTCTATTTTAAGTCTGCTGTCGGTCGGCTCGGCTCCAAGAATCTGTCTTGTGATCCTTTCCCGTGGCATTCTAATCACATGTCCGTAATACCAGAACTGTGACCGCTCAATACGAAAAAACTAGCGTAGTGACCCGGAGAGGCTTCTTGATCTCCGAGTTACGCACCATGTCGCATTTATATATTTTCAAAAAACAAAACATCTCATATTCATAGAATGCGATTATATATACATATTACCGGGGCGCATGGCTCAGTGGTTAGAGCGTCGAGCTTACGATCGTGAGGTTGTGAGCTCGAATCCCGGACCGGGCTGCGTGTTGTGTTCTTGAGCAAGGCTCTTTATTTCACGTTGCTCCAGTTCACTCAGCTGTAGAAGTGAGTTGCGACGTCACTAGTGCCAAGCTGTATCGACCTTTGTCTTTCCCTTGGATAACACTGGTATGCATGGGCGACTGCTGGTCTTCCATAAACAACCTTGCCTGGACTTGTGTCTAGGAGGGTAACTTTCTAGGTGCAATCCCATGGTCATTCATGACCGAAGGGGGTCTTTACCCTTTACAGGTTCTTTCTTACAAGCTAACGGGGGAGATTCTAAACGATTCTTGACTTGCTAGAAATAACAATTCAAATATCTTTGAAATCACACCACACCGTCTTAAAACTGATACAGAATGTTAAGAAAAAACAGTAGTCACTACTTAGATATCTTTCGACATTCGCTTGCTGCATTAAGATTGGTGATGGATTAAAATAACAGCTGGGGCCAAACTATTGTTATGAGTATACACTGGATAATATATTCTCATATACGGGATGGCCATAACTGGAACGCCTTTCATCATCGTTTTGCTCAATCAAGACTGACTTGAGGCTAAACAGCAATATCTTCTTAGCCATTGGCTTTTGTATTGTCTTTGTATTTTTTCAAATATGAAAATGATTTTTAAAAACTAATATTACTATTAACGATTGATTAATGAATGAAGGGAAAAAATTAAATTAAAGCATATATGTTTTTAGTACAATTTAATTAATTGTTTTAAAACGATTCTTCGTATTTCATTAGTACATTCTTTGATCTTCATGTTTTTCATTATGGAGAGATTCGTTAGGTTTCGATGTGTTCATTAGCAAATTTTGACATTAGCTAATTTCGTGGTTACCAAGATAACTGAAATTACGAGTAGAAGATTAATAAATATCTGTGTTCATTCTTCTTAAAATTTCTTACTGTCTTTAAGTTCATCTCACGTCACTGCTTTCAAAACTTCTAAACACGCATATATGTGCTTTCACAGAACTTACGTTCATACACACACACACACATACATACATACATACATACATACATACATACATACATACATACATACATACATACATACATACATACATACATACATACATATATCAGCCGCATATGTACGTAAATATATATATATAGGATCTTTTCGGTTTGAACGGCAGTTTTTTCTAGCGGTGTCATATGAAATTGTTACCCATAATTATGACCCTAGTATCGATCTATTGCATTTCAATCTGTTTTAGGGTTAGGGTTAGTTAGAGTTAGGGTTAGGGGTGGGGGGAAGGGTATCTTTTTTCTTCACAAATGTAAATAAACCCAATCTGTTTCTTAAACGAGGGACATATTCATACGGCACAAAATGTGGTTTTTTTTACCTCAATAGACGTCATTGATTGGTTGAAATTGCAGAAATTGAAGAAAAACAACAACAAATATCTTACAAACTATAAAATTTTCTCAATAAAGCCAAGAGAAAAAGATGTTTTATAAACACATTCTACCAGTATACGAAGTTTAAAAGTGTTTAGTTACGTGGAAATTATTTTAAAAAACTGCCGTTCAAACCGAAAAGATCCTATATATATATATACACATGTGCACGTACGAACTTAAAACAGGATCGACTTTAGAGATGTTAGTGTCTCAAGTTATCTAACTGAATCTCCCGGAATTGGAAGGAGACGCGCATAGTACTTACGTCAATACAATCGGAAATTTACATAAAATGTGCCGCGTATATATCACAGCAGTAGTTTTTTTCCGGTTGGCACACAAATGCTATTATCCCCACACGTCTCATGCCATTTACCCAACAATACACGAGATCGTTACCTACGCAAAAACAATTTCACCAGGAAAAATGTCTGTTCCTATTAGCAATATTAAAGGGGCGGCAAACGGAAGGGCCGCCCCGGGCGGCACACACTTTCGTTACGCTAGTGATTGGTCTAAGCGACTTTCAAATCATTCTCTCCTCCAGGACGCTTAAAATATTGAAGGACGTAAAAGTTGTTAGCAAGTCAGTCGGTTAATTTTTATCAAGAGACTGCATACAGGGAATTGTCTAGTGTAGCACCTGAGCAGGTAAAGAGGAAAGAGAAAAGAATTTCACGCTTTAATCCTGCGGGAGACCTCACCCCTGGTTCAACTTCCTCTTTCAAAGAGATTCAAATTAAAACTTCGCATTAAAATTTCATGTTATTTTATGTTCCGAACACCAGGTTAATAAGGACAGATGTTACTTTATTAAATTTTTAATTATTTTAAGAATACAATTGCAGCGTGGAAGGTGTTTATAAGCCATTTAAGAAACACACAAAAACGGTTAGATTCACTTCAACATTTAAATTTAATTTGTCAAAATATTTTCGTCGCTTTGAGACCGCGACCTGTTCACTAAATGTTGAAGTGAATCTAACGGTTTTTGTGTGTTTCTTAAATGGCTTATAAACACCTTCCACTCTGCAATTGTTTTCGTTCCAGCACACGATCTCAGATCAGGTCACTTGCTATGCAAGTACATCTCCGTAATATTTTAAGAATAAATTGAAATAAAGGCAAGGTATTTCAACAGAAATATAGTTCCAAAAAGGTTAATGTTACGAGCAGTGCGTAGAGTACAAAAGTGTAGTCACAAGTAATAAATGTCTTGCAGGCTGGATAAAAGAGTGCCAACTTTTTTTTTTCCGTCGAACAGTTTTTTCTTTAAAAAAATTTGCGTTCCTGAACTGCTATGTTAGCAACACGTTTCTCTATAGGGACCGTTCTACATCGAGATGTTAACTGCATCTGTTTCAAACAATTATGCTATTATTTTTGTCTTTGCAGATTCCAAATATACATCAGGGTTCCATGGGGAAATTACCCGAGTAACTAACACTCTAGGCCGAACCTGTGAAAATACGTACAGACACGTAGGTACACACACGCACGCGCTCACTTGTAACATAATTTGTTTTTTGGCTGAATTTGCAGCGTCGTTTTAAGAACTACGCTTAGCAAAAAAAAAATGAAAAAATGTAGCATAAAAAGCTGTTTTCTTACGCTATTTTTCACCATACCTACCGCTGTAACTGTACCTCGTGGACTACTTTCAGTCACACGTGAATATTACGAAGAGAGCGCTTTAAAAAAGCCTATGCAAGATTTTATCTTCTGTTGGAAGCACTGCTTTCTAGTGTTAACGCCTCAATAGCACACACGCTTTGGTAAGTCGGTTCGTCTCAAAAGTGGGAGTTATTCTAAAAGAAAAAACAAAGAAGAAAATGTAAGAAGAGAAAGATCATTCCAGAGTTTATGATAGAAATATGTTTAATGGAGTTGGCATCTCAGACTAATCAATTTAAAATGTCTGGTCATAATACTGACTTTATGTGTTACTTGTATATTACGTTTTTCCTACCTGAAGCAACACTAAACTTTGCAAAGAGCGATTATAGACAATAAAGTCTAAACCTTCAAATATTATCTGGTCGTATTTTATGGTAGTGTGGAGGCACATGGTCAAGTGGTTAGAGCAGCGGACTCGCGGTCGAGGGATCGCGGGTTCGAATCTCAGACCGGGCGATGTGTGTGTTTATGAGCGAAAAGCCTAGGCTCCACGCGGCTCCGGCAGAAAGTAATGGCGAACTTCTGCTGAGTCTTTCGCCACAACTTTCTCTCTTTCCTCTTGCAGCTCACCTGCAACGGACTGGCGTCCCGTCCAGGTGGGGAACCTATACGCCAAGGAAACCGAGAAACCGGCCCTTAAGAGCCAGGCGTGGCTCGAGAAGGAACAAACAAACAAGCATTTTATGGTAAGAGGAAAAGCAACATCAACACCGGTGGGGTTTGAATTCAGTATATTCCAGTTCCTTGACTAAAACCTCGAAGGAAATTTGGCCCTCCGCTGAATAGGGATAAATTGACAGAAGGGTTGAAGCCCTAGACGGGATGCTTACAATATTTGTTATATATATATATATATATAATACAAAATGGGACAAGAATGCAAAGCATCCATACAGTGAGGTGATACAAGAAAGGAACAGCAAAACATCCAGATAGACGATACAAAGCAAGGACGGATCATATATATATATATATATATATGTAGTTAATCCAAACATGAAAACACAAAGAGAAAACACAACAACGCGAGGACGTGGAACAAGTATAGTATTATTGGACGCTCAGGAAAGAAGGAAAGAAGGAGGGTTTAACGTTTCGAGTGGAGCTCTTCGTCAGAAACATAGGAAAAGGAAAGATCCAAAGAAGGGAAGACGGAGGAAAAAAAAATCGCCATGGCCGATAGTTAAGGAGTTCGCACTTTGCAATCATGAGGTCCTGGGTTCGATCCTACAGTTTGAGCAATTGTCATTTGCCATAATCTCAGGTGTTGATTCAGGCTTTGTGAGAAAAGACTTGTTAGGCGGAAACTGTTTGGAAGCCTATCATATAAAATGACTTGTTCGAACGCTCCACCTTGTTACACTTTGTATCGCACTGATTGTACCATCGTTGAAATCGACTGTGATACACATGTGCACGCGTACGCTGGTGTGTATGTAGTAGTGGTGGTGGTGGCAGTAGTAGTAGTAGTTGTTGTTGTTGTTGTTATTGTTCTTGTAAGGTTAGAAGAACGCGTGAGGATACGATGTCAGTGAGCAAGTTACAATTGAAGAATAATGAAACACTCTGAAGCCTGGATAGAAATGAAATATTGCTCCAGTCAAGCCTTCTGGCTAATCTAATTTGAGATTGTTTTTTCCAGTCGTAGAATATCAGTTTTATTTTATTTATTTATTTTTTTTTTTTGTGCTTTTTGTTTTTCTCAGATTCTGCTGTTTTACTAAATTTGCAATTACTTCATATTTAATAAATTGTTAATTATATTTCTTATTGGAATTGCGTTTTTTTTTTTTTTGTTTTTTTTTTTTTTGTTTTTTTGGGTTTTTTTTTTTACTTTACTCGCTAACCCTTTCAAATCTGTATTATTTCATTATTCGCAAAATATTTTAAAAACATTAAATAAAAGTAACACGGCTGAATCGTAAGCGGGTCCGATAAAATGTATAGTGGCATTTCGTCCGTCTTTACGTTCAAATTTCGTCGAGGTCATCATTGCCTTTCAGCCTTCGGGGGGCGGGGGGCGATGAAATAAGTACCAGTTGACTACTGAGATCGATGAAATCGACTAGCCTCCCCCACCCCAAAAAAAAAACAATCCACCCACCCAAATTTCAAGTCTTGTGCCTATAGTAGAAAAAATTATTACTAGGGTGGCGTGACGAAACAAAATGCTTAACGGCATTTCTTCTGAGTACAGCGAGTACGGCGAGCTGCCAGAATTGTTAGCACGCCGGGCGAACTGCCTAGTGGTATTTCGTCTGCCGTTACGTTCTGAGTTCAAATTCCGCCGAGGTCGACTTTGCCATTCATCCTTTCGGGGTCGATAAATTAAGTACCAGTTACGCACTGGAGTCGATGTAATCGACTTAATACCTATGTCTGTCCTTGTTTGTCCCCTCTATGTTTAGCCCCTTGTGGGTAATAAAGAAAAAGGTATTTCTTCTGAGTACAAATTCCGTCGTCAATTTTGCCTTTCGGGGGCCGAAAAAAATAAGTACCAGTTGAGCTGTGGGTTGATATTATCGCCTAAATACCTCCTCCAAAATTTCAAGTCTTGTGTCTAAAGTAGAAAGAATTCTTCTCAAAACAGATAATTTTTTTCAAGCGATGTTTGACGGCCATGGTAAGTAATACATTGCTCAAACCTGCGATGTTTCGGTGATTTTTATCACCACAAAAACCAAAAGTAATTACTTTATCAACGAGTCGATCTAGCACAGATCGTTATTAATGTAACACGTTAGGTGAGAAACAGTACTTTTTCTTTTGTTACACAAGTACATTACGTGGTTTAAAGCAAAACAGTACAACGTTAAGTGAATTATAACAATTGTAACACGATACGTCTGCCATGGCTACTTTACTTTTAGGAGGAACGTGATATGAAAAAACCAGTTTCGCAAAATGTTTGTAAATGTATTTATGTACTCTTTTATTTATTTCTATTTATACATTTATTTATCTAGATATCTTATTATCCTTATTATTCATACCCCATATCTCACCCTTCTTCTTTCTTTTTTTTTTTTAAGTGGATAGTTGTGATACCTGCTACTTATATTATAAAAATACCGAACAACTGAAAGCTGTTCTTAACATATGTACCCAGCTTAACACATATTAACACGAAAATGCATATTCATATGCAAATATATCATATTGTACATAGAACATCAACACTTTTACATTTGCACTTATAATAATTTATGATAAAGCAGCGAGCTGGCAGAATCGTTAGCACGCCGGGCGAAATGCTTAGTATTTCGTCAGCCGCTACGTTCTGAGTTCAAATTCCGCCGAAGTCGACTTTGCCTTTCATCCTTTCGGAGGTCAATTAAATAAGTACCAGTTAAGCACTGGAGTCGATATAATCGACTTAATCCGTTTGTCTGTCCTTGTTTGTCCCCTCTGTGTTTAGCCCCTTGGGGATAGTAAAGAAATTTTATAATAATTTATGAACATGGTTTATTAATAAATGTTAAAGTAATAGTCCAAAACAAAGCTGAAGTTTTCAACCAAAGTCTTCATCTTCATTTCACTCGTTTTGTGCAAATCAAGTAAGTTGACAGAACAACGAAAACATCCAATGCTATTCTAAAATTCAATGTACTACTCTCCACTGTTATTATTTAAATTCCACTGATGGAACTTTGTTTCTCATTTAAAAATAAAATCTTTGTTTAAAGGGAGATTTCGAATAATATATATATATTGTTGTCTATGTGGAAAAATTTGTAAATCCTTGCTGGACTAAAGAGTCCTTTCCGGTCTCATAACACGCAGACTATCTCTAACCATTTTCTAGTAATTTTAAACTGTAAATATTCAGTTCCGTACAACCTGCGAGTAGGTGTGTTGTTAGTTTATTTATATATATATATATATATATATATATATATATATATATAATATATATATATATATATATATATATATATATATATATATATATATATATATATATATGCGTAGGAGTGGCTGTGTGGTAAGTAGCTTGCTTACCAACCGCATGGTTCTGCGTTCAGTCCCACTGCGTGACACCAAGGGGCAAGTGTCTTCTACTATACCCTCGGGCTGACCAAAGCCTTGTGAGTGGATTTGGTACACTGAAACTGAAACTGAAAAAAGCTCGTCATGTGTATATATATATATATTCCGAAGTGTACAATATTATATATCCATTACGGCCGATCTTATAAATCGGTTTCTCACTAGGGACTCATCGGAGTGTTAGGTAACAATCCGATTATGTAACCTTGTGCTCATCAGAGGTAGCCGATATGAAATGATACGCATACACACACACACACACACACACATATATACATGCATATATGCATGTATGTATTTATGCATACATATACACATACAAGTAAGAAGGCGAGAAAAGTTTACTAGTTGCAATTGTCGTTTCGATATCACTCCGTTTTTAACGCCATTCATTTAAATGATTTCATGTGAAAGGTTACGTGGTATTTGCAGTTGATTACATTGTCGTGGCACTTCATCAGACTTGCGTCAAAATGTGGCATAAGCAATGATGTTATACCGAAACAGCCGTAACTACTCATAAAAATATAGTAAATTCTTTTTTCGTCTTCTTATTTTGATTATATTACTTCTCGTAAGACTTACACACTGATTCTACCGGTGATGTTCCTAGATTTTCTACACTAGTGAAATTTCAATCTTCCTAGAGACTCCAACAGAAGGGTGCAGGTAGCCAAGAGTTCGGATTGACTGCTGCACTGTAAATACTCTGAATTTCTATCCTATTAGACGCAGGAGTGGCTGTGTGGCCTGTGTGCTAAGTAGCTTGCTTATCAACCACATAGTTCTGGGTTCAGTCTCACTGCGTGGCACCTTGGCCAAATGTCTTCTACTATAGCTTCGGGCCGACCAAAGTCTTGTGAATGGATTTGGTTGACGGAAACTGAAAGAACCCGGTCTCGTATATATGTATATGTGTGTGTGTGTGTGTGTGGTGTGTGTGGTGTGTGTGTGTTGTGTGTGTGTGTGTGTTTGTGTGACTGTGTTTGTCTCCCCAACATCGCTTGACAGCCGATGGGGGGTGTTTACAACCCCGTAACTTAGCGGTGCGGCAAAAGGGACCGATAGAATAAGTACTAGGCTTACAAAGAATAAGTCCTGGGGTCGATTTGCTCGACTAAAGGCGGTGCTCCAGCATGGCCGCAGTCAAATGACTGAAACAAGTAAAAAGAGTATTAATTTGAACAGCAAACACGGAGAGTGGTAAACTCGTATACAGGAATACTGTTCAAGATAAATTCCTGGTTTATTGGCATTATTTTCACTTCAGGAGAAAGCAAACACCTGGAGACGATTGCAGCCGACTTCAAAGAATTAAGAATTCTGCATAAACACACCATTAAAGAATAGACGGTTTGCTTATTCATTGACACAAGAGGAACACTGTGAATACGAGTTTCTGCACCCATAGCTGTCACCAGTACAGTATTACTGTACTTTGACTCCAGCCAGACACGACTTGGATATATACGATGAGTAGACAGCAGTTATACCCTCACTAACCCCCCCCCCCTCTCTCTCTTTCTCTCAGCCGAAATTGCGAGGATGATCCGGTTCTTGACTGAGGATAAAAAGCTTCGAATGACCCGTCCTTGTTTTTTTGTATCGTCTATCTGGATGTTTTTATATCAACTAGTTGTCCGGATGTTTTGCGTTCTTGTCCCTTTTGTATTATATATATATATACAGCAGCGTACGTACACTTTGGTCTCTTCTATTTATATATATTATATATATATATATATATATTATATATATATATATATATATATATATATACGCACATATGCATACATACATATAAATATACATGCATGCATACATACATACATACATACATACATACATACATACATACATACATACATACATACATACATACACATGTAACTCACACACAAGAATATGCATATAGAAACACGTACATAATCTCTATAGACTCTCAAGCTTAAAGAGATGAAAGGAATATTCAGTTGTAAAAAAAAAACGAAAATACTAAGATACAACAAACATACATTCTTGTTTTTTGTGAAGCATGGCTGCAAAATAGCAGAACTTTTACATTCACATCTTGTTTGTATTGCTGATGTTAGCGGTAGTGATACTCTGATGTTGTTGGTAATAGTGGTGGTGGAAATGAAATAGCTAATGGTGGTGGTAGAGGTGAGACTGTTAGTTGTCCTGGTAGTAGAGCCAGCACTGTTGATAGTGTTGTTGGTGTTATTGTTGTTGTTGTTGTTGTAAGGCGGCGAGCTGGCAAAAAACGTTAGCACGCTGGGCGAAATGCGTAGCCGTATTTCGTCTGTCGTTACGTTTCGAGTTCAAATTCCGCCGAGGTCGACTTTGCCTTTCATCCTTTCGGGGTCGATAAATTAAGTACCAGTTACGCATTGGGGTCGATATAATCGACTTTATCCCTTTGTCTGTCCTTGTTTGTCTCCTCTGTGTTTAGCCCCTTGTGGGTAGTAAAAAAATATATTGTTGTTGTTGTTGTTGTTGTTAAGCAAGAAGACGGGTAAGGGTGATTAGGTGATGGTCTAAGGCTTAGGGGCGGGATACCCCAGACCTTGGAAAAAAATAAACTTTGGTCGTCTTGTTGTAGTTGAGGGCTCTTCGTTGATGCCCGACACCACTGGGAGGTGGGCCTCGAAGTCGCTGGAAATGGAGATCTCCAGGTCCAAATTCTTGAACGACTGGTGTTATTGTTGATAGTACTGGTAGGAGGGGGGGGGTAATGCTGATAGCGCTTGTTGTAATAGTTGTTGTTGGTGAAGTTGGTTTTGGTTATAGTGGTTACAGTAATGGAAATAATAGTGGTGACGTGTTTTTCTTTTCTTTTTTTATCATGTTGGTAGCTTGCAGTTATATTCCGTGTCAAATTTCGTGGAGCCGGAAAAAATTCTTGTTCCGCGTTCCAAAGTTTCTCCCGGTTGCAGAGGAGTATTAGTAGAGAGTATAAAGTTTTTTGTTAGTGTAAGTAGTACTGCTTTGTTGTGTGGTCTGTCACCTCTTCATTCAACCTCCTCACCTCGCCTCTCTCCCCCTCACACCTACTTCCACCCACCCTCCTCTCCTCTCTTGCTCCGACACCTACTTCTTCTCTTCACTCCTACCGACCTTCTCCATCCCCCTTCATCGTCAGCCCACCCCACCCCTACACATTACACCCCACTTTCCCTATCCTTCCCCATCCCACCCCGCCCCATCCCTTACACCCACTCCCACATACCACACCTTTACCCTCCTCAGCCTAACCCTTGCTTTCCACACTCTCGCCTCCCCCACCTCCCAACACCATCACACCACACCACACACCACTACACCTTACACCACCATACCACATAACACATCACGTCACAACGCACCACCACGCACACACCAGCAGTGACCACTTCCCAGACCCACATTTTCACATACATACATGCACACACACATACATGCACACGTCAAGATCACAAGCCCTCTTCTACACGCAAATACAAACTCTCTTATACACACGCGCGCGCACCTTCGTTTTGGGATCACCACTACTCTATTATCTCCCTTTCTCCCTAGCTCTCCTGTGTGACCCTTCTGTCCGGCACTCGGCATAATAGATCTCTAGCCACTACACATTCTTTATTTTCTCTCCTTGTTTCTTTCTGTGTTCCTTTCTGTGGAAGAGCGTAGGCTCGAAACGTTAAAGACTTTTTCACTTCCGAGCGTTATACTAATACTTCTGTTTGTTCTCTACACCACCTGTCTTCGTCTTTTGGGGGTTTTTTTGTGTGAATTCTCCCTATATATATATATATATATATATATATATATATATATATATATATATATATATATATATATATATATATATATAAAACTTTTGTATGTTTTTGTGACTATGTTTGTTCCCCTCTATCGCGTGACATCGGTGTTGAATATGTTTACATCCCAGCAATCTAGCTATTGGACAATAGGTACCGATAGAATAAGTACCAGGCTTTAAAAAATAAGTATTAAGGCTGATTCATTGAACTAAACTTCTTCTAGGCACTACTCCAGCATGGCCCCAGTCTAATGACTGAAACAAGCACAAAATAAAAGAGAAAAATAAATAAAATAAGGAAAAGCCGACAGCTATAACATATGGGAACAATATTTTGTTAAAAGCAATAATTTTGCACAGCCCAAAAGAATACGCAATAAACCATGATGATCTATGTGGAAAATCTTTCTGTACGAATTCTAAGCTTGTTATCTGTAAACTTAGTGACCTTACAATTGTGAAACATATGTAAAAAAAATCCTTTGTCTAACATTCTCGCACAAAAGAATACGTGAGAATTATGCTTCCGGTAACATATACATATGAAAACACATATGTAAACAAATCAACACCATTATCACGCTATAGAGGGGAACAAACATAGTCACAAAACCATACAAACGTATATATATATATATATATATTATATATATATATAATATATATATTATATATATATATATATATAAAACTTTTGTATGTTTTTGTGACTATGTTTGTTCCCCTCTATCGCGTGACATCGGTGTTGAATATGTTTACATCCCAGCAATCTAGCTATTGGACAATAGGTACCGATAGAATAAGTACCAGGCTTTAAAAAATAAGTATTAAGGCTGATTCATTGAACTAAACTTCTTCTAGGCACTACTCCAGCATGGCCCCAGTCTAATGACTGAAACAAGCACAAAATAAAAGAGAAAAATAAATAAAATAAGGAAAAGCCGACAGCTATAACATATGGGAACAATATTTTGTTAAAAGCAATAATTTTGCACAGCCCAAAAGAATACGCAATAAACCATGATGATCTATGTGGAAAATCTTTCTGTACGAATTCTAAGCTTGTTATCTGTAAACTTAGTGACCTTACAATTGTGAAACATATGTAAAAAAAATCCTTTGTCTAACATTCTCGCACAAAAGAATACTGAGAATTATGCTTCTGGTAACATATACATATGAAAACACATATGTAAACAATCAACATCATTATCACGCTATAGAGGGGAACAAACATAGTCACAAAACCATACAAACGTTATATATAAATATATATATATTAACACGCAGACATCTTTATCTATGAATACACATGCAAACACTCATATTCACTGAAACACACATGCACATGCGCGCGCACGAACACTTTTCTATTCACTGTATTACCCATGAGAGAGAAAAGTTTTTCCGCGTTCATATTTAGTATTCAGATCGCCCTACTGAGGTATTTTCTCCCGGCTCTATTGTTAATAATAATAATATAAATGGTTTTACGGTACTAGCTTTGTATGGTTCCTAGTCAGACATACAAATATATTTTCAAAATATGCAATATATGTGTGTGTATACACACACACACACACACACACACACACACACACACACACACACACACACACACACACACATACACACACACACACATATATATACGTACATACATACATACATACACACACACATATATATATATATACACACACATATATTTATGCATACACACACACACATATATATATACTAGCAGTATCGCCCGGCGTTGCTCAGGTTTGTAAGGGAAATAACTATAAAGCATTTTTAGAGAGTTATAGCCAAAAAATAGCAAAAAAATGGAAAAAAAATGATGGTAAATTTTTTTGAGAGTTAAAAAAGGTGGAGTTGCGTCCCCTAGACGGTCTGTGGTTTGGGTTTCTGATTCTCGACCCCATGTCGAATTTATCGATTTTTTTCAGAACTGGGGGAACTTTTCAAAATTTTCGCTGCGTTAGTTTTGAATTATGACATTGGGTATGTGTGTGTCAAGTTTCATCAGAATCGGTTGAAAGCCGTGGTCAGGGTGAGGGTACAAGCAAACAGACACACAGAAACACGCACAGACAAACTGCCGTTTATATAGAGAGAGATATATATAGATACATAGGCATACAAGTACCCGTGTGTGTACGCGCGCCTTTGCCTCCGTGTGTGTGTCTGTCTGTCTGTCTGTGTCTATATATGTGTGTGAGTGTGTGCGTGTTAGCGTGCATGCGCATGTGTGTGTGTCTGCGTTTGTGTTTCTGTGTGTGTTGTGTGTTCGTGTGTGTGTGTGGTTGCGTGCGTGTGTTCAGCCGACTTTCATTAATGAAGTATCGTTGAAGCTTGTGGAATGTTAGATTAGTGCATTTGCTGGGTCGCCAATGGTTGGATTAACACAT
This sequence comes from Octopus sinensis, assembly GCF_006345805.1. Taxonomy (NCBI): domain Eukaryota; kingdom Metazoa; phylum Mollusca; class Cephalopoda; order Octopoda; family Octopodidae; genus Octopus; species Octopus sinensis. The sequence continues at coordinate 183,657,982 of NC_042997.1, forward strand.
ACAGTTTACCCAACATTTCTCTACCTTACCCTACCTTTAAAATACTCAGTATTAATCAATAAAAGGGTAAATACTCCCTTCGGTCATGAATGACCATGGGATTATACTTAGAAAGTTCCCTTCCAAGGCTTAAGGCCGGGCAGGGTAGTGTATGGAAGACCAACAGTCTCGCCACTCCATGCTACCGATGTTATCCAAGGGAAACGCAAAAGCCGATACAGCTTGGCACCAGTGACATCAAAACTCATTTCTACAGCTGAGTGAACGGGAGTAGGATCGCGGTTTCGATTCCCAGACCGGGCGTTGTGAGTGTTTATTGAGCGAAAACACCTAAAGCTCCACGAGGCTCCGGCAGGGGATGGTGGTGATCCCTTCTGTACTCTTTCACCCACAACTTTCTCTCACTCTTACTTCCTGTTCTGTTGTACTGTTTTTCAAAGGGCCGGCCTTGTCACTCTCTGTGTCACGCTGAATATCCCCGAGAACTACGTTAAGGGTACATGTGTCTGTGGAGTGCTCAGCCACTTGCACGTTAATTTCACGAGCAGGCTGTTCCGTTGATCGGATCAACCGGAACCCTCGTCGTCGTAACCGACGGAGTGCTTAAAAAAAAGAACGGGAGTAACGTGAAATAAAGTGTCATTATCAAGAATATAACGCATTAAATCTCTCTATATATAAAGCTGAAGTTGTCTGTGTGTGGCAGGTTTGGTAGCCTTCAACTAACACTATCTCCTCCGAGACCCTGCGGCGCAAGTTGACCAAAATTGAGAGTATGATAGGAGAAGGCTTGCTCTTCCTTCCGTAGAAGAAAAAATCCAAATCGGACCATGTTAACACCAAAAATTATTTACATCAAAAAGGTGCTTTTTTTCAATGAAAATCCCTATTTTTTACGATTTTTTGACTGCTGTGTCGCCATTTTTCGGTGTATTTCAACCAGCAAAATGTTCACTTAAAGAGAATAACAAGCTACATAATGCAAAATTTTTACTTTTCAAAAATTCTAATTCTAAAGGGTCGAAAAGAAAACAAGCCCGAGCAACCCTGGGCTATACTGCTAGTTGATTAATAAAGGGGAAAAAAGAAAAGGAAAGAAAAGAAACGAGATAAAAAAAACAAATGAAATTTTAATGAAGAACAATTAAAATAATGGGTACATGGTACAATAGTTTTATCGACTTGTATAAAGAAGCTTAACATTGCTGTCTCCAAAGGGAATAGCTGGCAATGACAACAAACCAGAGTTACATATCAGGAAGAAGAAGCTGTTAGGATCACGATTATCATACTGAAAGGGAGCTGCAGCATATGAACCAAATATGAACCATTTTGTTGCACAATGCGTCTCCATCCTTCCTTTAACTTGAAAATACCCTCTTCCTAGAATTGAGGTGGTTTCATGGCAAAGAATTCATCAAGGTATCTGAAAACGTTATCCAAGATATGTAAATTTTTTACCATTAAGACTATTCTGCAGAGACCTGAATAAGTGGAAATCCGAAGGAGCAATATCTGGTGAATATGGAGGGTGGGGGTAACACATCCCAACCGAGCTGCTGCAAGTTTTGTCTCGTTCCCAAAGCATCAAGTGCCGAAAATGAACTTTGTTATCTTCCATTTTAAAGGGTTACAGAATTAACACAGGTTATAGGAACATAAACCTTCTTCCACGAAGATAGCTTAAATCGTGCTCTAAATGGAGGTGTAGTCAAATCCTATTTTATGGACTCAACCATATTCTAAAATAAGTCGAAAGGTAAGCTACTATAAATCGACACGAACTTTCCGGACAACCCAATACTTCATCAAAATCTTTAGCCTATTCCTTCTCCAGATCTCCATACATCTCAACACGTTGACTTAGGAAGTACTTTATCTGTACCTCATCCAGTTTTGAACTTTTCCCGTCTTTCATTACCCTCCCTTTGTGCATTTTTTTCTTTGGATGTCGCTGTTAAAATTTACCTGTTATGGAAAATGTAGTATTCGCGCCTTTTACACTATTAGAAATACTCCTTTTTTGCTTTAGGATCACAATTGGGAATAATTACGAGGAAGTTTTCTTAATTGTTTCAAATTCTGGCACAAGGATGGAAGTTAGTTGATTTCATTGATCTTAGTACTTCGCAACCACGTAAGGATGAAAGGCAAAATTGACCTCGATGGGATATGAACTCAGAACGCAAAGACGGGCGAAGTGCCGGTGTGCTAACGATTCTGCCAACTCGCCGCCTTTAGAGTAGTAAAGAATATTAGAAATATACTTATGTAATGCAAATCTTATCTAAATATGTTAGGTAGAGTGGATAGATATATGTATTATACCTAAAATTGGCACACCTCTGAGTATCACCCTAGGCTGTGCTGTTCATCACTATAGCATACAGTTGTGAGCAGCTTAGTCTGGGGCGAACCTCAGAGTAGACTGTCAATTTTTGACAAACTCAACATATATGTGCATGTGTGTGTGTGTGTGTGTGTGTGCGCGCGCGCGCGTGTATGTATGTATATATGTATGCATGTATGTATGTATGTATGTGTGTGTGTATGTATGTATGTATGTATGTATGTATGTATGTCTACATATGTGTATAGAAAGACGAAGGAAAAGATAAGTTATTAAAGGAAGGCAGATAGGAATAAGCGGAATGAGAATAAGGTGGCTATCGATTCAGAGTTCAAATTATGCCTCTCAGAATTTCGGAAAGACCGCAGTGGTATTGGTAAGGAAGTGTGTCGGGCATGCGTGAGGGCTTCTTCGTTGTTTCTCTGGTTATCTTCTGCATGTTGGTGAAATATCTGAGAGTTGAGCATCTTATTAAATGCACTGAATATTTTTTCTCCATCTCAGTTCCATGTTCTAAACGTGCTGGGTCAAGTTTGCCTTGATTAATTGGAGCAAAGATCAATGTCCACGTGAAATGAAGAAAAAGAAAGAATGAATCTTGAATATACTCATAAATATGCATACCCATTTCTTTATTGCCCACAAGGGGCTAAACGCAGAGGGGACAAACAAGGGCAGACAAACGGATTAAGTCGATTACATCGACCCCAGTGCGTAACGGGTACTTATTTAATCGACCCCGAAAGGATGAAAGGCAAAGTCGACCTCGGCAGAATTTGAACTCAGAACGTAACGGCAGACGAAATACTTATTTCTTTACTACCCACAAGGGGCTAAACACAGAGAGGACAAACAAGAACAGGCAGACGAATTAAGTCGATTATATCGACCCAGTGCGTAACTGGTACTTATTTAATCGATCCCGAAAGGATGAAAGGCAAAGTCGACCTCGGCGGAATTTGAACTCAGAACGTAGCGGCAAATGAAATACGGCTACGCATTTCGCCCGGCGTGCTAAACTCATAAATATGCATACATTTACTTTGCTGTAACCCATTGGAGTCATCAATAAATTTTACGACTATTAAACATTTTCACTCGATACATGAAGACAAATTCTCATGAAGTCTTGCTACAAATTACCGTTTTCCCAAGAAGCGACCGGCTCGAACAAGGAGAACAAAAACCGGCTCTTTTCGCTTTGACCGGCAGATTTTTAAAATAATTTCTTTGTAACTAAACACTTGAATTCACCTCAATAGACGTCATTGATTGGTTGAAATTGCCGAAATGCTAGAAATTAAACAACAAATAGCTTACAAACTACAGAATTTTCTCAAGAAAGCCAAGAGAAAAAGATGTTTTATAAACACATTCTACCAGTATACGAAGTTTAAAAATGTTTAGTTACAAAGAAATTATTTTAAAAATCTGCCGGTCAAAGTGAAAAGATCCCAAAAACCGCGTTAATGTATAACCGAAAAATTATCAAACCGAATGAGTAAAAATCCCTTCAGTGTAAGATACCAAGTAGAAGGTTTAAAATACATAGAAGCGATTTATGTGGTAATTAGACTCCCATGAATCTCACGAGTTACATCTTCATTCGCATAATTGAGACATTTATGTATTAAGAAGGCTCTACAGGGTATTAGAAATTAGTTGGAGATGACTACGTGAAATAAACAATCTAAAAGAGCGAATCGAGAATGTATCCAAGTGAAGAAAATAAGCATATATTTCCAAGATATCTAAATGCTTCTGTGACTACTCGCTTCTTCAACAGGTGTAAAAAAAACACAGTTTCTCGTTAAACCTTATGATAAATAGCAGTCCGTTACAAGGAATTAAATATAAAGCGATGTAACATACAAGGGAACGAAACAAGCGCGTTTACATACCATCAAAAACTTCTTGTCTTACGGAGGCATTGAAAATACTTAGACGTATATACCATATGTCAAATAAATTCGATGGCTTGTTTCTTTCTAATATAATTTCATCTGTTGTCAGCGAAGATGGCCAATCAATAAAGTGCAGTGCTTGGTACTTTTTAGGAATATAAAAGAAACTCAAAACTTCTGTCTCACTGTGTTAGATAATATGGTCCAGGTACAACACTCAGGGCCATATTATCAAGGGAATCTTTGTCCGAGCAGAAAAATATGATCCAAGGGAGATTTTATGGTCATTTCGAGCAGGTCAAACGACCGTGGAAAAGAACCATCATTGATTCATGTATAATTTTCAGTTTCTTTTATATTCCTAAAGATTAAATTCAACATCTACAATGTTATAGAGCTTCTGTTACTCACTTTGTGGTATCTACTTACCGCTAGGAAGACTAAGTCGTTGAGAAATATATTTCTTTATTCACCTATAAAAAGGTTTACATAGAGGGGACGTTACAAGGACAGATAAGGGACATGTAGTGTACAGACACGCTTCTTATATACAAGATGAAAAGACAGATGGATTTACATATATTATACGGATGGGAGTTAAAAATATACGTGATGATTAGATGGAAATTGGGTTCCGAGTTAGAGTCGTTGAGAAATAAATGTCTCCAGTATGGATATGCAGCTTAGTTCTCGTGAAAGTGTTTTCACTACCTAACACCAATCAGATTGATGCCCGGTACTCTATGAACTCTTCATTTTCAGCTCTCTCCTTGAACTTTCTCTGAAGGTTTCCAATTCGAATTCCATCGAGATCAATTTTACTCTTCTTCCTCTATGAGCCAATAGAGCCAATAAAATATATATTCGTATATCTGTTTCTTTACTACCCACAAGGGGCTAAACACAGAGGGGACAAACAAGGACAGACAAAGGGATTAAGTGGATTACATCGACCACAGTGCATAACTGGTACTTAATTTATCGACCTCGAAAGGATGAAAGGCAAAGTCGACTTCGACGGAATTTGAACTCAGAGCGTAACGGCAGACGAAATACGGCTACGCATTTCGCCCGGCGTGCTAACATTTCTGCCAGTTCGCCGCTTAATAAAAGATATATTCGTATATCATCAACAGAGCGCGCTCAAACGTGTGAAGGGAGTTGGGAACACAAAAAAAAATGAAAAAAAAACAAACAAACAATTTGCAGAATCAGCAGGATGTATGACATCACTAACACTAAGATCAAAGCACTCCAGTTGTAACCATCTAATCTCTTTCCCCAGGCTCACTAGATCACAGAAAAGGATACATTAACTCAGTGTTTCCCAATCTGGGACCATATGGTTTCAAAGAGACCATGGCGAAGTCAAGTGGGACCACGAAAATTTTGAATTGGAGTGAAGTACGGGTTTATTGAAAATAGCCACATAGCTACCACTCTGTTTCTTCCTAAAATTTTCTATTACTGTCTTCAACTCTTTAAAATTTACATACAAAACATAATGCACATAACATACAAAAGCATTTTCTGTCTTAAGTTCCGCCATGACAAAAAGAATTTAAAATGGTATCATTTGACAATTTATCATTCATGAATAGAGTATCAAGTTGGCATTGAAAAGTCTTGTATGAATTAAATATAATGCTACTGTTTTTGAAGTGCATACAACTGGTAACAATCTCTAAAGAAATTGCCTGTGACGCTCTGTTGAAGTTTGAGACAGTGTTTAAACATTCATTTAAAGAAAAAAAAATCATGATAATAGAATTGATTTAAAACAAGATTTAAATTTCGTATTTGATAGATTTTGCAAGTTGTATTTTTATTAGCGGTTTTACCTTTTTTTTAATGTGACAGGTTTCTACTATTAGCCATGTATTACAGAATTTAAGTATTTGTTTCACTGATAATGCCGAGTGGAGGGAGAACCAAAAAATTAGATATCAAAGTGGATGTCATCAGCTAAAATAAAGACTGGGTTCCACTGTGTTAAATAATATGGTTTAGGTACAACACTCAGGGCCATATTATCAAGTGAATCTTTGTCCAAGCAGAAAAGTATGACCTGAGAAAAGTATGAAGATTTTATGGTCATTTCGAGCAGGTCAAACGACTGTGGAAAGGAACCATCATTGATTCATGTATAGTGCTGTAGTCAGGGATAGCACTATAAAATTTACGAATATTTTTCTTTCCAGTGTTAAGTTCACTCGATCCAAATGAGAGAGGGAGAAATTATCCACGAAAGATCTATAACAGAATTTACCCAGGTTAAGGATTGGATAAAGGTGTATAGTTATAGCTCATCCATTTAACACTGCGAAGTTTGGGAATAAGTACCAAACTCTGTCAGCTCTTTTCATTCAAAAGAAAATGAAAAAAAAAGAAAAGAAAGAAAATATGATGTTAGATTCGACCGAGTTGACATATATTTCTTTACTGCCCACGAGGGGCTAAGCATAGAGAGGACAAACAAAGATAGACAAACGGATTAAGTCGATTACATCGACCCCAGTGCGAAACTGGTACTTATTTAATCGACCCCGAAAGGATGAAAGGCAAAGTCGACCTCGGCGGAATTTGAACTCAGAATGCAAGGACAGACGAAATACCTATTTCTTTACTACCCACAAGGGGTTAAACACAGAGGGGACAAACAAGGACAGACAAATGGGTTAAGTCGATTATATCGACCCCAGTGCGTAACTGGTACTTAATTTATCGACCTCAAAAGGATGAAAGGCAAAGTCGACCTCGGCGGAATTTGAACTCAGAACGTAATGGCAGACGAAATACGGCTACGCATTTCGCCCGGCGTGCTAACGATTCTGCCAGCTCGCCGCCTTTTATGATGTTAGGTTCGACCGAGTTGACATAATCACGCGTCCCACAGTCTGAACAGGTAAACCTGTAGGCTGACTCGATGTATTTACCTCTATTTGTCTACATCGAGAAATTTTCTTCATGACAAAACAGAGTGAGTGGCTTTCTTGCGGGTTCGAACATGCCTCAAGCATATTTGAACAGGTAACAAGTTGGTATTTATATGCATCACTGCTTAGCGCTGTCAATTCGCATAATCAAAAGTGTTCAAGCAGTATTTTCTTTCGTACTGGGTGATTTACTGAACAGACCTGTTATCAAAGACGCTCCTACCACGACCTACCTTTTATTGAGAGCATCTATGATTATCTGATAGTTAATCAAATTGGCAGTAGATGATATAAGCGAGATTAAGCAGCTTTTGCAGGTCGAACAATCCCATAAAGGTTTCCTCGTTAATTCGAAAGAAGATATCACTTGCTGAGTGGCGAATCAATTAACTTATGACACTGACACACGCTCGCGAACATTGGCCGTGTGCCTGTGAATTGTCATTGCATATTCAATTAGCGACTTAATTGTTTTACATGAAGATTGTCAAATTTCTCTCCCGGAGACATATGCATGCTGTGAAGGTAAACAGCAGAAGTGCGCAAATAAGCATTGACATATTTCTATTTATAAAAATGTCTTTGTTCATGCGTTTAAATGCAAAGCGATCACAAGAAAGTACATATGATACTTACACAGCGCATATTTATTTAAAGATCATGCAATTTTTCCATATATGTGCCGCGATGAGGCTGGGTGTCTACATGGTCGTTCGACCTGTTAGAAATAGCAGCCAAATCTCCCGCAAATCAAACTTTGCTGTTGTACAGATAAAAAGAAGGACACACTACATAATGTCTTTTGTTCATTTTTAAAAATCGGTTTGGTCTGAAGGAAAGGGTTACAGTTACGGTCTTTGCCGGTCTTCCGCGACCCTCTATCTACATTGATACCTCTTTCTTTACTACCCACAGAGGGGACAAACAAGAACAGACAAACGGATTAAATCGATTACATCGACCCCAGTGCGTAACTGGTACTTAATTTATCGACCACGAAAAGATGAAAGGTAAAGTCGACCTCGGCAGAATTTGAACTCAGAACGTAATGGCAGACGAAATACCGCTAGGCGTTTCGCCTGGCGTGCTAACGTTTCTGCCAGCTCGCCGCCTTCCATCTATCTACACTGATACCTATTTCTTTACTACCCACAAGGGGCTACACACAGAGGGGACAAACAAGGACAGACAAACGGATTAAGTCGATTACATCGACCCCAGTGCGTAACTGGTACTTAATTTATCGACCCCGAAAGGATGAAAGGTAAAGTCGACCTCGGCAGAATTTGAACTCAGAGCGTAATGGCAGCCGAAATACCGCTAAGCATTTCGCCCAGCGTGCTAACGATTCTGCCAACTCGCCGCCTTATCTACACTGATGCCGTTAATGTCCTGCCTGAATTAATGCAAGTTGATTGCAGAAAGAAAAAAACATGTGCAAGGAGAGAATTCCAGAAGGCCGACGTTCTAGGGAAGAAGGACGGGAAGGTACTGGCTAGTGATAAGGTTTGTGGTAATGGTTAGTGATAAGGCAACGGGTGATAAGAAAGGAAGAGATGAATGCGTTCGAAGTATCTAAGTAGATGGAACCCAAGAACAGCCAGTACCAAAAAGCAGAGGTCGTTAGAGCAGAAGCGGAAAGGCAGAGAGGAGAGAATATGCCTGTGAGCAAGACTAAAATGTACTCGTGAGCAAAATCGTATTATTTTTGTGTTCTAAGATGTTCGTTTGTGTAACTGCAGCACAGTCCCAGATGTGGAAGCAGTGCTCTACTGATGGTCTCTCCAAAGCTTTGAAACGGGCTAGTTGTTGAAGATAGAGTGAAGTTTGATGTAGTTTACTTTTCTGGCTCTGAAAAAGCAGACTAATCTTCGAGATGTAGTGTTTGTTATGTTGAGAATGCATGTTCGTCAAAGAAATCTCAGTGATGATAAGGACTTGCACTTAAACTGAAAAGCAGTATCACATTTAATCTAAACATGAACAACATACTCTTTTACCTGTTTCAGTCATTTGACTGCGGCCGTGCTGGAGCACCGCCTTTAGTCGAGCAAATCGACCCCAGGACTTATTTTCTTTGTAAGCCTAGTACTTATTCTATCGGTCTCTTTTGCCGAACCGCTAAGTTACGGAGACGTAAACACTCCAGCATCGGTTGTCAAGCGATGTTGGGTGGACAAACCCAGATACACAAACATATACACACACATACATACATATATATATATATATATATATATATATATATATATATATATATATATATATATATATATATATAAATGTCTTCTACTATAGCCTCGGGCCGACCAAAGCTTTGTGTGTGGATTTAGTAGACGGATACTGAAAGAAGCCCGTCGTATATATGTACATATATATATAAATGCGGAATATACTCGAGGATTTACGGTATATATATATGTACATATATACGACGGGCTTCTTTCAGTTTCCATCTACCAAATCCACTCACAAGGCTTTGGTCAGCCCGAGGCAATAGTAGAAGACACTTGCCCAAGGTGCCACGCAGTGGGACTGAACCCGGAACCATGTGGTTGGTAAGCAAGCTACTTACCACAGGGGGAGGTGCGATTGTGTTACCTTGGTGTGCACAGTAACTGTATCGTTTTGCTTTTTGAAAAAGAGTCAAAAATTGACATGACTCCATCAGAAGATACTTTTGAAGTTTTCTTTCATGAAGTCTATAAGGTATCTCGGTTGCATACTTAGGTACGGAAGATTAGAGATAAATGAAGGATGATATCATCTGCATAGGGATAGGTGTTGTTTGGAATGACGGCAAGAACATCATTGATGTTGGAAGGTAAGTGTGAGAACAAAACCTAAAGAATACAAGAATTGATACTGTATGGATCAGACAGACAGACCGACAGACAGAGACAGAGTTAGACAGACAAAAGAGAGTGAGCTGTAGATTTTATTGTATGGCCTGCAGCAATCTTTAGTCTGGCCCCCGGCTCAATTTTATACATTTATTATTCGATGTACGCAATTGAAACAGCATTAAATTAAAATAGCTATTTATGTGTCATACATAACGGGCATACACCACTGAGGGGCATGATGCTGTGTTTTTTTTGGGGGGGGGGGGCAGAGAGAAAACCTCTTCATAAATATATACCGTATTAAAACACAATATATATCGAAGCGAGACGAACACCTAATTTTTTTCAGCTCGGCGGTCACCAGCAATATTAGTGAATATATTACTACTGTTTCCCTGTATGTGGAGGCGCGTGGCTTAGTGGTTAGGGTGTCTGAATTATGATCGTAAGTGGCTGAGCACTCCACAGACACGTGTACCCTTAACGTAGTTCTCGGGGAGATTCAGCGTGTCACAGAGTGTGACAAGGCTGACCCTTTGAAACACAGGTACAACAGAAACAGGAAGTTGTGGTGAAAGAGTACAGCAGGGTTCGCCACCATCTGCTGCCGGAGCCTCGTGGAACTTTAGGTGTTTTCGCTCAATAAACACTCACAACGCCCGGTCTGGGAATCGAAACCGCGAGTCCGCTGCCCTAACCACTGGGCCATTGCGCCTCCACATAGAGCTATGTATATACTGTGTATACATACATAAATTGTAAGGAACCGAGAGTGGACTTCCTGCACAGTCGCTTTCCTTGCTGTAAATAGCAACCATGTCTTTAAATCACACCTTACTTGTATGAATCGTATAGTCATGCATATACAAAATGATGGGATGACTGGAACCTGGAACTAAACAATGCCAATAACATTATTAGGAACCATAAATAACACTGGTCTCTAAAATTGGTTGCATTAACACGCGTCGTATTTAGCAGTGAAATTGGTAAATTGTTGGCGTACTACATTAACCTGTCCGAGAACATTTTGATACCACCTCGTATCTTCTATTATAATTCCATTAAAGCGGCTCTCAACCATTTTGCCATCGCGATACACTTCAGCAAATATATAATCTTCTGTAACACTTTATTAAGCGATTAAATAAAATTAAAAAAAGAAAACACATTTGTGCAGTTTAACGTTATTTATTGTTTTACTTGTTTCAGTCATGCTGGGACACTACCTTGAAGGGTTTAGGAAAAACCTCGACCCAAGTTTTTTTGTTTTTTTAAGTCTGGTATCTACTCTATTTTTCAGTCTCTTTTATCGAACCACTAAGTTACGGGAATGTACACAAACTAACACTAGTTGTAAAACGGTACAGGAACAAACACAAATACACACACACATACATACATACATACATACATACATACATACATACATACATACATACATACATACATACATACATACATACATACATACATACATACATACATACATACATACATACATACATACATACATACATACATACATACAGCTTCTATATCCAAACTATGAATTCATATTCATACCAATAATAATTGGAGCGCTAGGTTTTGTTACTAAATGCTGAAAGGAGAATCTGGATAAACTTGCGATTTTCAGAAAGAGAAATCGACTGGCTAATTCGTACATTATAAGTGCAATCTGTGAGTGGAACAGTAAAAATATGCAAGAATGTTCTCAAGTTCCAAATGTGAATTTGTCTGTGTTAACTACATCCCAAAGATGGAGGCTTGTATCTTTGTTGGAAACCGAGTCCCTCCTCGGTGGAAGATTTATAATAATTAAAAAATAGAAGACACACATATATACATAAACACACACACACACACACACACACACACACACACACACACACACACAACACACACACACACATATATATATATATATATATAGTAGTTGAAAAATATCGTTATAGGTATAAAATCACCATAAACAATTATAGAAAAATGGAGGAGAAAAAGATGTTGAATCAAAATTAGATTTAATACAAAATAGGATGCAATACATACGCGCATTTCAAAGGACAATACAAATATGTAAGAAAAGAATTATAACCATAGTAATTATAATTAAATTTCTGCATTGTAATTTTCATCAGTGTGAGGAATTTTTGTAAGAACATCAAAAAAGGTTTAATAAAATAAAGTAAAGTAAAATAAGATACAATAAGGGAGAATACAAATGGGGTAATAGGGAAAAAATCGGATATTAAAAGGAGAAAAAATAACAGTAATAATAATAGGAAGAGAGTCGAAAAAGAAAAAAAACCCAGACATATCAATGTGTATGCAAGTCTATATGTGCGGTAAACTATAACATAAAAATAAGAATGAAAAGCTAATGGGCATTTTTTATGTTAACAGGTCGAGACAAAGTATAATAAACAGGGCCACATGTGTATAGTAGTATATAACGTAACAGGTGGAATAGAAGAAAAAAACATAGAGAGTTATACATATACATATTAATATTGGAAAACGAATAAAATATATGTATATATATTTTACACGAGGCTAAAAACTGATAGACAAGACTATGTTTGAAAAAAATCACAATATTAAAGTAAAAATGTACATACATGCAGAGAAAAACCCCAAAGAAAACTTAACAAGGAAAAAACATTGATCAGACAATACTGGCCGTTGTGTGTGTGTGTATATATATATATATATATATATATATAAACCAGCTTAGAGAAGAAGAAGAAACCAAACGAAACCAAACGGATCGAATCGAATCGACGCGAAGGCGCTCAGGCATACAATAGTATAATAAATAAAATATATGCATACATACAAACATATATGTACGTACCTACATCTACATGTATATATACATGCATATATAAATATATATACGTGTGTACAGGACACCACAAATAGACGTAGAACTCAACGAGAAAGGAAACGTAAAAACAGCATGGAACGGACCATTTTTTTAACAACGAAAAAAAAGAGTACAAGACAACTACACAAGGAAAAATCCCCTTCATCAGCTGTCCCTAGTTCAACTCCAGCGTGTTTCGAAGGTTAATATATATATATATGCACGAGGGATAAACAGTAGCTTCACGACAATGTGAAGTATATTTGCCACTTAAATGTGGCTAACCACTAAGGGTAGATGTTACTGTATCTTGTAGCCCCAAGAGAACATCTTTTCCAGCTGGCTTTTGACACACTTTCTTTGTAAGCCTAGGCACAGAAAGTGTGTCAATAGCCAGCTGGAGAAGATGTTCTCCTGGGGCTACAAGCTACAGTAGCATCTACCCTTAGTGGTTAGCCATATTTAAATGTCAAATATACTATATATATATATATATATATATATATATATATATAGGCGCAGGAGTGACTGTGTGGTAAGTAGCTTGCTTATCAACCACATGGTTCTGGGTTCAGTCCCACTGCGTGGCACCTTGGGCAAGTGTTTTCAACTATAGTCTCGGGCCGAAGAAAGCCTTGTGAGTAGATTTGGTAGACGGAAACTGAAAGAAGCCCGTCGTATATATGTATATGTATCTATTTGTATTTGTTTGTGTGTCTGTGTTTGTCCCCCAACATCGCTTGACAACCGATGCTGGTGTGTTTACGTCCCCGTAACTTAGCGGTTCGGCAAAAGAGACCGATAGGCTTACAACGAACAAGTCCTGGGGTCGATTTCTTCGACTAAATGCTGTGCTCCACAGTCAAATGACTGAAACAAGTAAAAGAGTAAAACAGTAAATATCTCTCTATATATAAACGGCAGTTTGTCTGTCTGTGTGTCTGTCAGGTTGTACCCTCACCCTGACCACGGGACACACACATAGCCCAATGTCATAATTCAAAACTAACGCAGCGAAAATTTTAAAAAGTTCCCCCAGTTCTGAAAAAAAATCGATAAATTCGACATGGGTCGAGAATCTAAGCTTTTTATATGCAACACATTTTCTACAGACTGTCTAGGGGACGCAACTCGACCTTTTTAACTCTCGGAACACGTGGGGTAAGTATCCCAAAATGTATAAAAATGTACAAAAACGGCAAAAAAGCGGGCAGCAATGTGAGTGATAACAACGAAAAAGTCAAAAGTGACCAAACTGAACAAACGAATGGAAAAGGTTTTTTGATGCACACGACAAAAGCGGTTTATAATAAACCAAGAGTTTGCAAGTAGCGTCCGAGGACCCTTGGGTACGTCAAAAATTTAAGGTAAAACGTTTGGGGTGGTAGTTATAAAGAAAGTGTAAACAAAGGAAGTATTCGAATAACTTGCGGCTGCAGCAGCTATTAGCAGTTTTGGGGGTAAAGTCTCGAATGTAATTTCTTCCTGGTAGGAATTGGTTGGGTTGAATTATCGATAGCTGTTTGAAAGTTATTTCGGAGTGAAGAGAAGACATTGCAACCTACAAATGCGACTTCGTTCCCTAGAGGGAAAGGACTAGATTAGGATTAGTCGTTGCCTACTAGGGGCTCTTACATACCCGGGCAACGCCGGGCTATGCTGCTAGTATATATATATATATATATTATATATATATATATATGTATATGTCCGCTACTACTAGTTTCACATGATGACCTTTATTTGTCATGTAGCGCCCGATAAACCTACATGACATGTACGTTAGACTATTAGTAGTGCGTATATACATTAATATATATATATACGGAGCACTCCGTCGGTTATGATGACGAGTGTCCCAGCTGATACGATCAACGGAACAGCTTGCTCGTGAAATTAACGGGCAAGAGACACGTGTACTCTTAACTTAGTTCTCAGAGAGACTCAGCGTGACACAGAGTGTGAAAAGGCTGGCCTTTTGAAATACATGTACTACACATTTTTGTCAGCTGAGTGGACACATCAGTCGCCGGGAATTGAACTCACGACCTTACCATCGTGAGCCGATTGCTCCTAATCCCTAAGCCACGCGCCTTCACTATATATATTTCCTGAGCGCCATACTAATACAATTGTTTGTTTGTATTCCACCTGCCTTCGTCTTTTGTTTATTTCCGTAAACCTGCCTTCGTCTTTTGTCTATTTTCATAAAGCTTCCCGTTATCTATATATATAAAACTGTAGTTGTGTGAGTGTCTGTCTCCTACGATTTAGATTCCTAACTACTCCCACATTTTGCGGTGCAGTTTAACCAAATTCGGGTATCTTATAGTCGTGATTAATATCAAGCCCGTCTGGCTATTAGCGCGCGTCTACGATGAGTCTACGATTTTAAAAATAATTTAACATCATTTTTTATTCCATTTTAATGCATAATTTTTCGTGTGTCGATGGCGGCGGAGTTGGCGTCCACGCTCAAACACCTGCACCTGTGTTTGCTTCTCCCCCTTCTTCCCTCCCTCGTGAAGCTGTGGGGAAGGGAGTTTAAGGAAATCAACGTCGTAATGCGTTGTCAAGGAGACCAGCGTTCTTTTAGAACAACGACTTCATGGCTTGAAGACACCAAAACAGAAATGGCTAAGAAAGCCCGAATTGGCATCTATAAAGGAAGTAACTCTCTAAAAATGCTTATATAGTTATTTCCCTTACAAACCCGAGCAACGCCGGGCGATACTGCTAGTATATATATATATATATGGCGGTGCCCCAGCATGGCCACAGCTCATTAGCTGAAACTGGAAAAATCAAATCAAAAATCAAATATATATATATATATATATATATACATACATACACATACATATATACATACACATATACATACATATATATATATATATAATATAAATAATATATAAATATATGCATATATTAAAAAAACATATCTGTACATACCTACATATATATGTATATATGTATATATACGTGCATATATTGGTACAGGACATCAAAAAACGTGAACAAAATGAGAAACGAGAACATAAAAACAAAAAACATAGAAAACGAACTTTTTTTCGGACAACGAAAGAAACAAATAGAGAAACGAGAGGGGCAACATAAAGAACATTCACTTCATCCGTTGTCCTCTGTTTTATCTACTCCGCGTTTCGAAAGTAGGGACCAGATGCGACTTCGTTAAAACAGTCCTTCCCGCAAAGCAAATTAAATAAAATTTGGGATTTTTTGCGAAGGGTTAAAGTGGTAACAAAAACAGGACAGTAAGAACAAAACAGTAAAATCAAACGGTAAGGATTGTTAAGCCATGACGAGGTGAAGTGGTGAACGCTGGAAAAAGATCTTTGAGAAGAGACAGGCAAAAGCACGTCTTGTCTTTAGGAAGGAAGTGGAACAAAGAAAGATAGATGGCCGTTGGTCACGTGTGAACAACGAGAGAGTCAAGGAGGAAGAGTGAGAGAGAGCGAGAGGGAACGGTGAAGAGGAGAAGAGAGGAGAAGAATAAGGAAAGGGTGGGAGAGAAAAACAGAAAATAAGAAGAACAAGAGAGGGAGATAGAAGAGAGATAGGATGTAGAGTGCGCATTGGAATTATTAAAATAAAACTTACTTGGAAAAGGATGCGTGGTGTTCGATCATATAATAATATAAATAATATATAAACATATGCATATATACATACATATATGTACATATATATTCATGATAGGATTGCGCTCGACGCGCAACAATTAAACCATTCAGGTTTCGGCTCTAATGTTAATAGCCGTTAAACTCCTACCATCGCAAGGAACAAGTCCTCCGTATTTGAGGGTAGATTATGGCGTATTTCCTCTTCAGCTGCCTGATGATGTGTTTGCTTACCATGCTGGCCCTATGCAGAGAATCTACTGATTGGATCTATCATGTGCTATTATGTGTTGCAGAATACTAAAATATTTATAACAGATGAAATAAAGTACCAGTGACTGCTGACATGGTGGAGCACCGCTTTTAGTCGAAGAAATCGACCCCAAGATTTATTCTTTGTAAGCCTAGTACTTATTCTATCGGAGTGTTTTGCCAAGGTGAACCTCTTTACCACACAGTTATGCACTTAAATTGGGTACCTTCTTGGAGGGATATTCTTCATATACTATTTGTAGCAAATGTCATGCTGTATGTCTATGGCTTATTGTGTGCCATATTTATAAATATCCTCCATGACATCTTCAGAATTATACTAGGAGTGGTAGCTCAGTATGCCATTTAATTTGATAGATAAAAATAAAAGAAAGAACTAAAGTTACGGAGATCCAATTTGAGTCACGCTCCATGGGTTGATAACCACTACATTATATGATACTAAGGCGGCGAGCTGGCAGAATCGTTAGCAGGTCGAGCAAAATGCTTAGCGGAATTTCGTCCGTCTTTACCTTCTGAGCTCAAATTCTGCCGAGGTTGACTTTGCCTTTCATCGTTTCGGGGTCGATAAAATAAGTACCAGATGAGTCCTGGAGGTTGATGTAATCGACTTACCCGCTCCCCCGAAATTGCTGACCTAGTGCCAAAATTTGAAATTACATTTTATGAATATTAAGTCAACCCAGTACTGTACTTTATTTCACCCACCCCGGAAAGATTGGAAGAAAAATAATTGAACTCGGTGGGATATGAACTCAAAACATAAAAGTTTGTAACTAAATTCTGTAGATATCTTGTGCGAGTGTTTTACGACTTTGTTAATCCACCTATTTCTTTACTACCCACAAGAGGCTAAACACAGAGAGGATAAACAAGGACACACACACGGATTAAGTCGATTATATCAACCCCAGTGCATAACCAGTACTTATTTAATCGACCTCGAAAGGATGAAAGGTAAAGTCGACCTCGGCGGAATTTGAACTCAGAACGTAGCGGCAGATGAAATACCTATTTCTTTACTACCCACAAGAGGCTAAACACAGAGAGGACAAACAAGGACACACACACGGATTAAGTCGATTACATCGACCCCAGTGCGTAACTGGTACGAATTTAATCGACCCCGAAAGGATGAAAGACAAAGTCGACCTCGGCGGAATTTGATCTCAGAACGTAACGGCAGACGAAATACCTATTTCTTTACTACCCACAAGGGGCTAAGCACAGAGGGAACAAACGGATTAAGTCAATTATATCGACCCCAGAACGTAACGGCAGACGAAATACGGCTACGCATTTCGCCCGGCGTGCTAACGTTTCTGCCAGCTCGCCACCTTAACTTTGTTAATCTACCGTCTAACTAAATTCTATACAACTAATGATAGGAAAGCATGCCAATGTAATTGCGTGTAATTCAATTAAATTCAATAGCCAGAATCTAAATGCCGGTCTCGGACGTGGGTGACGGTAAGCACCCCGATGGAATAACCTTTTTTCCATTCGGAGACACTGCATGCAATAACATGTTCTCCAACCTTGCTGCATCGGATGCAAACCCAGGTGTCACCGCCTGTAATGAAAACAAATCAAAAAGTACAGGGGCCTGACCGGCTGCTATCAGTTTGTACCGGTCACTGTCGAGACGTCAGATGTTCTAGGACACCGTACTACCGCAAAATAGCGGTGAGGGCGGCCCGTCGGAGAAATGACACTCCCGCAAAGTGGAGTGGCTACCCGCAGCGAGCGTCGCTGGGCATTCTCACCGCGGTAAAGCCATCGCGGTCATTACCGCGAAGTGCGGCTGAGCACACCACTTGTTGTGGGGTATGTGACCCATCGCCCCTCCCCTCCACCTTCTGCTGCTTTACCCCACCCATCCCTTTTCTCTTTTCTTTCTTTTCCTTACCTCTCTTTTTTCCTGCTTCTCTGTATTTAAATTCATTTCGTGTCATTGAAATAAATTAACTTAAAATACAATGTGTAATTCAAAACTCCAGTTGGACATCTCATCCCATATGCATGCATAGCACACATTTATACATCTCTTAGTATACAGTTGCAATACTCATGTGAAGGCGCGTGACCTACTGGTTGAGGTGTTGCACTCACGATTGCAAGGCCATGGTTTTGATTCCCGGACCGAGCGATGCGTTGTGTTGTTGAGCAAAACACTTCATTTCACGTCTCTCTGCAATCACTTCGACATCTGACGCGTGGCACATCACAAGTATAGGCAATACACCTTACACAGGGAATGTCAATATGGTGGAAAGATTGAATGAATGTACAACACAAATATTTGATTACCGTAAATCCTCAAGTATAGTCCGCCCTTGAGTATAATACGCAGGGAATTTTTAGGGGGCTGTACCTCTGAAAAACCTAAACCTTGTGTATAATACGAACCCCTTCTCTAACTTGAGTCAAGGAGGTCTATATAACGTCCTTGGTTTGTAAAAATATATACGGTAACGTCCTTTAATATCATTGTACATATAACATAATGCAAACGTGTAGCTTTTTTGCGCATTTTGTTTGCAGAAAATAAAGAAATAACAGTAATAACGTTTAATAAATGTTGCTTACTGCAAGTTATGAATGATTCTTTTATGACTTCATTGCTTTCAGGCTTACCTTAAGGTATTTTCGCGCCCGACATCACAAAAAGCGTCTGAATAAACATTGCCGGACAGCAAATAGAGACTTGGACATTACTTATAAAATAATTTTCATTTTAAACCTCGTATATAATACGCACTAAGGATTTTGACCTTTAAATTTTTGGGGGAAATGCGGATTATACTCGAGGATTTACGGTACTATAAATGAATCGTCTGTGTAGGTTGGTTAGCAAAAAATTGCGAAACTCTCATCTGTCGTTCACAACAGGAGATCACGCTTATTTTGTAACTTAGGTTGTTGAATGTTTACATAGAATTATTTCTAACAAAACAGTATTTTTTCTGGAGCGTTTCATAGGTAGCACTAAAACTGCAGTCTTAGGATAGAACATCTCTGAAAATTCTATTCTTCGTTATGCACTTGCCACCTTTTCTTTGTTGAGAGTTGTAATCTATCATTTATAATTTTTTTTTTATGTTGAGAAGTGGACGTGCTTCAGAAACAGCTACGCGTAATTCATGTGAGAAAATACTGGTTTATTTCACTTTGCTTTTCCATTGTGATTATGCTAAGAAAATTGCTAATAAAATTATTGAAAATGTGTTGAAAGAAAGCAAATGGTTAAAGTAATCATAACTATGGAACAAAATCGGAGACATAATCTAGCTATAAAATGCGACAAACGTTGATAGCGCTTTAACATGAATTTTTTTTACACCACAAACCGGTTTCTTACGAGACAATTTTTTCACGGACCGGAGATTCACGTGCATTTCAAAACACAATAAAGTGCATAAGATATAATTTAATTATTACATATATAATACATATATAATGTAAAAATAACCGTTAGACTGTGATAGTCAATAAAATAGAAACAAAATGATCCCGGCCCGGTACTGGTCCAAGCCTGGTGTTTGGGGATTGTACTTTAACATGTCTTACTCCTCTCTGTATTTTCACATACCATTGTTAAATTCAAGCGACTGAACTTGAACCCACTGTCTCAGTGGATTAGGATTCAGTTTGTCGAACAGCTGAATTACCTGCCTATTAAATTAGCATATAAGTAGCTGAACATTGCGCAGACACGTGTACAGTCATGTAATTATCAGGCAGAATCAGTGTGACAGTCTGTGACAATGTCGTAGATTTTTACTTAAAAGCACAGTTCCTCCGAATCGGTGGGCCTGAATCTATAGAAAATGATACTTGCCGAAGATTCCAAACGATATTATCGAACTCGGGAACTCTAAGATCTAACTTCTCAGTTAACGTCTTAAATATTCGAACATTTTGTGGATGATGTTTTGTGTCTCCTTTCTTCAGGAACAGTCAACGGCCTTGAAGATAATAAAGATTAAAGTTTAAGGGGAGAAAAAAGTTAGCTGACATGGAGGACTGGAAACCATCTGATTATCGGAAAAGAGTTACCTGTATCATAAAGATTCGTGTCAGGTATCAAAATGCTGACATCGTAACTACAGCTCACTGCTCTGTAAACGCTGTGAAAGCTGTAAAACGTGATATGGACAGCTGCAACAGAAAGTACAAAGCCGTGGCCAGCAGAAGAGGTACAGCAGGTTTTCATGCCCAAAATTCATCTAACAGCTGCAGAACAAGATGATGGAAGATCCGCACAAGGGAATCCTGGATTTGACGAAAGAGATGCGTGTTGGAGTCTCCATCACGAAGCTGGCCCTGATTGAGAATCTTCAGTACCACTCGTACAAGAAGCGCAAGGGACAAATCCTGACAGCCAAGGCCAAAGAGAACCGCTTGACGAAGCACAAAGAAGCTCCTCAACAAGCTGAAGCATCCTGTTGAGCCGAAGATCATCTAGTTCTTCTCAGATAAAAAGGACTTCTGCCGGGAGCAGTTATACAACACCCAGAACAACAAGTGGCTTGCCTAAATCCATGTGATGTCCCATGTATCATGAAAATTAAGTTCCTCTAAACTGTGATGGTCTTTGGATCTATCTATAGTAACGGGACTTCATGCCGCCCCACATCTTTGAATAGGATCTTAGACTCAATTCAGATGGCTACGTGAATCTACTTGAGTTTGATTAATCCCTGTATGGAGAGGGTTGCTTCTTGAAGGTTATATATGTGGCAGCAGGATTCGGCTTTTTGGCATATCTCCGGAAAGAACCAGAAGTGGTTGTCGAAGAATTTCTGCGACTTAAACAGCCTAATTTCTGGCCTTCCAATTTCCCCAATAGTAATACCATAAAGGACTATATGTGGAGCGCGATTGAGACAAACACCAACAGCTCTACCTGCAACACCAAGACCGAGCTGGTGTCCAAGATTAAGGAGGTGTTCGAAGATCTTCCCAGCGACAGAGTGGGGAACGCTTGCGCAAAGTTCCGGAGCCATCTTGAGGCGGTGGGGAAAGCTGAGGGCGGCTACTTTCAGGAAACTTTTATCTCCCAGCCATAATCTAGTTGATATACTTTGATTTATTTAAATACAGCATTCCCTCAACTATCGCGGATGTTACGTTCCAAACCCCTCCGCGATAGGTGAAAATCCGCGAAGTAGAAACAGTACTGTACTGTATATTTTTAAAATCATTTTTATAATTTGTATATATTTATTTTATAATAAATGCCAAACAACATCACGGGGTAATCGACGTAAGCTTAAATAATAAACTGCGATAGATGAAC
>NC_042997.1:184020105-184042605 GCF_006345805.1 Octopus sinensis
AATGTTGTATTGAACCAATAAATTACTCCTTAATTGCCAATTAAATCTGTAATCTGCTACAGACTCCTTTTTCATTACAGCTTGGCTGTTATGTCAGTAAAATGGAGGTGTTGAATGCTTTGTTGAGAGCCAAGAATTAATGAGCACTATTAATTACAAATTCATATTTCCACGAACAAGCTGTTACCTTATCCATTTTATCTTTGCAATCATTAACCTTTATTTTTGGCTGCGTGGCTGTGCGGTAAGAAATTTGCTTCCCAGTTACATGGTTCAGGGTTCAGCTCCATTTTGTGACACCTTGTCTTCTACTACAGCCTTGAGCTGACCACAGCCTTGTGAGTGGATTTGATAGATGGAAACTGAAAGAAGCCCGAAACATATATGTATGTGTGTGTGTGTGTGTGTGTGTGTGTGTGTTTGTGTTTATTCCCCACTTGACAACCAGTGTTGGTGTGTTTACATCTCTGTAATGGTTCGACACAAGAGACTGATAGAATGGGTAATTAAGCTGGGGTCTATTCATTCTTCAAGGTGGTGCCCCAGCATGGCCACAGTCTAATGACTAAAACAAGTAAAAGATAAAAAGATAAAAAAATTATCTAGCAAGAAGCACTTCACATGATACTCATACAATTAACAATAATTCTCGTGAGTTGCACATCATTCCTAAAAATACTTTCTAAAACTTGTGAAAAAAAACACTGCAAGTGATGTTTCAGCAGTATATAAAGTTATTTTGGGAGGCGCAATGGCCCAGTGGTTAGGGCAGCGGACTCGCGGTTGGAGGATCACGGTTTTGATTCCCAGACCAGGCGTTATGTGTGTTTATTCAGCGAAAACACCTAAAGCTCCACGAGGCTCCGGCAGGGGGTGGTGGCGACCCCTGTTGTACTCTTTCACTCCAACTTTCTCTCACTCTCTTCCTCTTTCTCGAGTAACGCTGCGATGGACTGGCATCCCGTCCAGCTGGGGGGAACACATATGACACAGAAACCAGGAAACCGGGCCCATGAGCCTGGTTAGGCTTGAAAAAGGTGCCTAAATAATTAATAAAGTTATTTTGAAAAAAACAAGTCAAATTAAATTATAAGGAAAAGCAGTAATAGTTTTTTTAAAGTTTCATTTCTTTTTGGACAAATCTTTATATATACAGGGGTTGAACAAAATAATGCCGCTGGCATGTAAAAGCACCCACTACGCTCTCAGAGTGGTTGGCATTAGGAAGGGCATTGAGCTGTAGAGACTCTGCCAGATCAGATTGGAGCCTGGTGTAGCCATCTCGCTTGCCAGTCCTCAGTCAAATTGTCCAACCTATGCCAGCATGGAAAGCAGGCGTTAAACGATGATGATATATATATATTTGTATATGTATACGTTTGTGTGTCTATGTTTGTTCCCTTGACAACCGATGTTGGTGTGTTTATGTCCCCGTAACTTAGCGGTTCTGCAAAAGACGCCTATTAGTACTAGGCTTACAAAGAATAAATCCTTGGGTAAATTTGTTCGACTAAAGGCGGTGCTCCAGCATGGCCACAGTCAAATGACTGAAACAAATAAGAGAATAAAAATATTCATGTAAACAACACAGATTAACAGTTACTGTTTCTAATTTTGACAAAAAGCCAGCAATATTAGAGTGTGGGAGGAAGTTTGATTACTTCAACCCAAGTATTTTACTGGTATTTATTTTATCATCCTTGGAAAGATGAAAGGCATAGTTGACCTTGGTGGAAATATAAATTCAGAAGAAATAACTTAAAGCATTTTTTTCTGATGTGCTAATGACTCTACCAGCTTGCTTGTCTAGATGAACAATGATAACAGAAAATCAAAAACAAAAGTTGTTGTTTATTGAGGCAGATGGAGTTTATTGACACAGGTTTTCCTCCTGTCACAAGGTTCACCTATTTCCAAGCAAGATATTTTCTCCATGGCCAAACATGTTTTTGGCAGAATATAGGAAAGAGTGAAGTTCATTTACGACAGTTATGTGATGTCAAGTTAAAGTGGTACAAACACTCACATACTCACACTCAAACATACATACATATACATATTTATGTATGTGTACACACACACACACACATACACACATATAGTCCAACCCATGCTAGCATGGAAAGTGGACGTTAAACGACGACGACGATGATGATTATATATATATATATATATATATATACACACACACACACATATATACATGCACACACACATTCATATTCATATACATGTATAGATGCACACACACATACACACTCAGACATATTTACATACATACATGCATACATACATACATATGTATATATACACAAACAGACATATTCACATGCATATACATCATACATGCATGCATGCATACATACATACGTGCACACATACACACACACACACACACATGCATACATCATACATACATACATGCATACATGCATACATACATACATACATATTGTTGTTTGGGACAGAGGGGCAAAGGTATGTACTGTCATAGAGGTCAGCTGCCCTGAAGATATAAATATCTCTTTGAAAATCAAAGAAAAAGAAGATATGTATGGACAGCTGCTTTGAAACCTCCAGCTTCTATATCCAGACTATGAATTCATATTCGTACTAATAATAATTGGAGCACTAGGTTTTGTTTGGAAATGCTTAAAGGAGAATCTGGTTAAACTGGGATTTTCAGAAAGAGAAATCGACCGGTGAATTCGTACATTACAAGTGCAATCTATGAGTGAAAAAGTAGAAATGTGCAAGACTTTTCTTAAGTTCCAAATGTGGATTTGTCTGTGTTAACTACATCCCAAAGATGGAGCCTTGTATCTTTGTTGGAAACTGGGTCCCTCCTTAGTGGAAGATCTTTATATATAAAAGTGAAGTTGTGTGTCTGTCTCCTACGATTTAGATTCCTAACTACTCCCATATTTTGCGGTGCAGTTTAACCAAAACCGGGTATCTTATAGTCGTGATTCATATCGAGCCCTTCTGGGTATTAGCGCACGTCTACAATGAGTCTACGATTTAAAAAAAAATTACCATCATTCTTTTCCATTTTAATGCATTTTTTTCGCTATTATATAAGGGAAGTAACTCTCTAAAAATGTCTATGATGAGTCAACGATTTAAAAAAAAATTTGCCATCATTTTTTTCCCCATTTTTAATGCATTTTTTTGCTATTTTTTGGCTATAACTCTCTAAAAATGCTTATATAGTTATTTCTCTTACAAACTCGAGCAACGCCGGGCGATACTGCTAGTTTATAATAATTAAAAAAATAGAAGACATACGTACGTACACACATACATGCATGCATGCATGATGGGCTTGTTTCACTTTCTGTCTACCAAATTCACTCACAAGGCTTTGGTTGGATTTGAGCAATAGTAGAAGATGCTTGCCCAAGTGCTGTGCAGTGGGAGTGAACCCAAAATCATGTGATTGGGAAGCAAACCTCTCAACCATACCCCAATCACGATCATCTTTTTCCTGTTTTGGCATGAGTTAGACTGTTTGTCAGGAACAGGCAAGTCAGAAGACTGCACCTAGCTCTGTTGTCTTCTTTGGTATGGTTTCTGTGGCTGAACATGCTTCCTAAAGTGAACAACTTTACTGAATGTACCGGATGCTTTTTATGTAGTACCAGCTGCATTGAGATCAACAAGTGGCTTGCTGGACAAGGCCCCACAATTGTGGTTGGTAGGGAAGAAATATTGATTTTTAAATTTTGGTGCAAGTCCAAGAATTTGTGGGCAGGGTAAGACGATTACATTGACCTAAGTGTTCAGCTGGTACTTATTAGAAATATTGAGGGACAAAGTGTCTTGTATTAGAGGATAAACATGGCTCCTTCAGATGGAGAGAGGGAGAAGAGATGGTGAAGATGTGATGGAGATGGAACAGGGATCTTACACCTAAGCTCCTGTGGGAGTGTATACAATGAAGTGGACTGGGGATTGGAGAGGGTGAGTGGGTGGGTGAGTTCATAAGATTGCACTAGGGGAGTGGGAGCTGGTGGTAGTGTATGTAATGAATGGGCACAGGTAGAGAGAGGGAGTATTAGAAGGACATGTTGTATGGAAGGGATTCAACAGGGATATATTTTGTGCAGGTAAGTGGAAAAATGGAGGGGAGAGGAATACAGCATTGGTGGGCATGGGTGGGATAAGAGGGAGTTGGTAGGAAGATGCATAGTGGTGGTAGGGGACAATGGACATAAGGGAAATGCTTTTATGTCCTGGATTTTACTTAGCTGGGTGGGTCTTCTCCAGCACAGCAAATCGCTAGTTGTCTCAGTTCTTTGTCATCTCCTCTGTGAAGATTATTTCTTACCACTTCAAACCATGTCTTCTTGAACTTTCTTTTCTACAGGTTCCTTCCACATTTAGAGATTGGCTCTTCTTTATGCTGCTGTCTTTGTCCATATGCATCACATGACCATACCAGTGCAGTCTTCTCTCTTGCACACTACAACTGATGCCTCTTGTAACCAATTTTTCTCTGAAAATATTTACACATTGTCATACATGCACACTGAAATTGCACACCTGACAGAGCATGCTGGCCTATTTTCTTTCAAGCTTTCACATGTTCTTTGCAGTCACAGCCCATGTTTTGCTACCATGTAGCATAGCTGTCCAAACAGGCATCATACAATCTGCCTTTCACTCTGAGGGAGAGACCCTTTGTTACCAACAAAGATAACAACTCTCTGACCTTTGCCAGCTAGTTCTTATTCTTGTAATGATGCTTTCAGATAGCCTAATTTTGTCTTTACTTTCTTAACTTATTTTTTCCTATTTATACTTTTTTTAAACAAATTTCTAGATGAATTGCAAGTCTCTCATCTGAAAGAAGAACTCCATAAGAGTAGTATATCTTTCCAGGAAACATCCAAAGTAAGTAATTTATTTCTTATTTTACTTTTAGTTATACAATTGAAGGATAGCATATTCAAACAGGAGAAATAAAACTCCATACATATTACTTATTTTTATTGATAGCCAAGAAGCTACATCAGTGTCACAAGGTCTAGAGTTTTACAGCAGAATATTTATCAAACAGGATAAGATTTGAAAATCAAAATCGATCAACATCAATGGAAATTGTAGCTGTGATACCAGTGCCGGTGTCACATAAGAGAGCCATCCGAACGTGGCTGTTGCCAGCGCCGCCCCGACTGGCCTCCGTGCCGGCGGCACATAAAAAGCACCATCCGATTGTGGCCATTGTCAGCCTGGCCTGGCCTCCGTGCCGGCGGCACGTAAAAAGCACCAGCCGATCGTGGCCATTTCCAGGTTAAAACAAAAAAAAAATTTTATATGAGACTTCACTAATAAATAGACAAATGTTGAAAAAACTGATTTTAACTCACAGCATTCAATTATTTAATATTGGATGGAATAAATAAAATTGAATATTAAGAATTTATGGAATTTTGATTCACTGTCAGGTGACTTTTAACCAACCTGTATATATACATCTGAGGAAGTGCTGAAAAGTTCCTGGGTAAAAGAAAATATAGGAGGATCAGTTAATTATGATTTTATTCAACATGTTCCCCTCTCAGATTCATACATGTATTGCAGTGGTCCTTCAGTTTTTCTAAGCCTTGTTAAAAAACTTGGAAAGTTGGTCCTCCATCCAGGCCTTTCACAATACCCTTAAAGCCAGGAACTTTTCAGCACCCCCTCATACACACACACACACACATGCACGCACACACACATGCACGCACACAAGACAGACTTCTTTCAGTTTCTATATCTAACAAATCTTCTCCCAAGACTTTAGCCAACCTAGGGCTATAGTAGAAGTCACTTCCCTGAGATGCTAAAATTACATTAAATTTATTTATTTTTTGTAGCTGTTAAATCTTATCCAGTTTGATTCTTGCATGGAACTTTAGGCCCTTGTGTCATAGATGTACTGATACAATTTATAAATATTGTGATGTTTTGCTTTCCAATCACATGGTTTCATAGTTAGTCTTAGCATGTGGCATTTTGGGTAAAGTCTTATGAGTGGATTTGGCAGGTGGAAACTGAAAGCCCATCATATATGTATGTGTGTTTTGTGTTTGTCCTCCACCACTGCTTGACAACCAGTATTGGTTTATTTTTTTACTCTTACTTGTTTCAGTCATTTTGACTGTGGCCATACTAGAGCACTGCCTTTAGTCGAACGAATCAATCTCAGGACTTATTCTTTGCAAGCCTGGTACTTATTCTATTGGTCTCTTTTGCCGAGCTGCTAAGTTACGGGGACGTAAACACACCAACATTGGTTGTCAAGCAATAACGGTGGGGGACAAACACACACACCACACACACACACACACACACACACACACACACACACACACACACACTTACATACAATGGGCTTCTTTCAGTTTCCGTCTATCAAATCCAAGGCTTTGGTCTGCCTGCAGCTTTTGCAGAAGACACTTGCCCAAGGTGCTATGCAGTGGGACTGAACCTGGAAACATGTGGTTGGGAAGTAAGCTTCTTACCACACAGCCACACCTGCACCTATTGTTTATCCATAATTTAGTGGTTCAGCAAAAGAGCTCAATAGAATAAGTACTGGGGTTGATTTGTTCAACTAAAACCTTTCAAGGCAGTACCCCAGCATGGGCACAGTTTAGTGACTCAAACAAGAAAAAGAAGATGTATTATTATGGATTAAATTTAGTATATACTATTAAAAGAATTGTTTGAGTCAGAATAAAATAAACTGAAAAAGTAACTAAAGAATAAAATATATAGAAATAGTGAGATTGCTATTTGAATTGTAATTGACTTGTATATTACTGTTTGATGGTGACAATGAATTTGGTATAAATGGCATTGTTTTTAATCATTTCATTACAATATTTTGGTTGAAACACACTGCCTTTGTTTTGCTTAAATTTTGAAAATAATGAAAATTCTAATAAAATATAACGGTCATTATTAAGCTGATGTA
The DNA here is from genome assembly GCF_006345805.1 of Octopus sinensis. Classification (NCBI taxonomy): domain Eukaryota; kingdom Metazoa; phylum Mollusca; class Cephalopoda; order Octopoda; family Octopodidae; genus Octopus; species Octopus sinensis. Next base: position 184,027,073 of record NC_042997.1, read on the forward strand.
AGGTGGTGAGTTGGCAAACTCATTGGCACATACACAAAGACAAACACACAGATATATACACACATTTATACATATTTATACGATGGGCATCTTTCAGTTTACATCTACCAAATCCACTCACAAGGTTTTGGTTGGCCCGAGGCTATGGTAGAAGACTCTTGCCCAAGGTGCTATGCAGTGGGACTGAACCTGGAACCTTGTGGTCGGGAAGCAAACTTCTTACCACACAGCCTTGCCTGCACCTATACATTCTATGCATTTTTACTGTTTATGTTTGATTCAGTCATTGGATTGTGACCAAGCTGGAGCACTGCCTTGTAGGGTTTGTCAAACAAATCAACCCTAGTACTTATTTTAAGTCTGGTGCTTACTCTATCGGTTTCGCTTTCTGAACCACTAAGTTATGAAAAATAGGGGAAACAGTTGTCAAGTGGTGGGGATGGGAGTGGGGCGGTGGATTGAGTAGACACACATGAAGATACACATACTCACAAACATAAATGTACACACACACACACACTGTGTGGCTGTGTGGTAAAAAGTTTATTTCCTAACCACTTGATTCTGGGTTCAGTCCCAATGCATGGTACCTTGGGCAAATGTCTTGTTCTACAGCCCCAGGGTGGCCAAAGCTTGTGAATGGATTTGGTAGATGGAAATCAAAGGAAAGCATTCTGTGTGTGCATGTGTGTGTGTGTGTGTGTGTATTTTCAAGAATAGCCCTGCATGTATATATATGAGGTTGACAGTTACAAATATTATGTCATGTCAAGACAAGGAAACACAAGCACACATAGACATACTTGCACATCTATACAGATATCATTATCATCATGATCACCATGATCATTGTCTTATATATATATATATCTCGGGACCCCCTTCGGTCACGACACTGACCATGGGATTGCACCTAGAAAGTTACCCTCCTAGTCACAAGTCCGGGCAAGGTTGTTTATGGAAGACCAGCAGTCACGCATGCATACTGGCCTCCCCTCTCCACGCCACCAGTGTTATCCAAGCGAAAGGCAAGGGCCGATACAGCTTGGCACCAGTGACGTCACAACTCATTTCTACAGCTGAGTGTACTGGAGCAACGTGAAATAAAGTGTCTTGCTCAAGAACACAACATGCAGCCCGGTCCGGGATTCGAACTCACAACCTCACGACTGTAAGCTCGACGCTCTAACCAGGCTCCAATCTGATCTGGCAGAGTTTCTACAGCTGGATGCTCTTCCTAACGCCAACCACTCTGAGAGTGTAGTGGGTGTTTTATAAACTAGTTTTGATGGAAACTTCTTTCAAAATTCCTATTTTGTTTTTCACACATTTACTTGTGTAGGTTTGCAATAACACTCTTTGTGAGAACATGTTTCAGTGGCTGAAAACATGTTGAAATATGCCAAGCATTAGAGAAAAAAACCTAATTGTTTCTTGCAATATAAATATTTGAAGCAGAATTTTTTTATATTTACCAATATAGGTGCAGGCGTAATTGTGTGGTAAGAAGCTTGCCTCTCAATTACATGGTTTCGGGTTCAGTCCCACTGTGTATAACCTTGAACAAGTGTCTTCTACTATATATTTCTTTACTACGCACAAGGGGCTAAACACAGAGGGGACAAACAAGGACAGACAAACGAATTAAGTCGATTACATCGACCCCAGTGCGTAACCGGTACTTAATTTATCGACCCCGAAAGGATGAAAGGCAAAGTCGACCTCGGCGGAATTTGAACTCAGAATGCAGCGGTGGACGAAATACCGCAAAGCATTTCGCCCGGCGTGCTAATGATTCTGCCAGCTCGCTGCCTTAATAGTGTCTTCTACTATAACCTCAGGCTGACCAAAGCTTAGCGAGTGGATTTGGTATATGGAAACTAAAAGAAGCCCATTATGTGTGTGTGTATCTGTGTTTGTCCCCCACCACTACTTGACAACCAGTGTTGTGTTTACATTTCCATAACTTAGCAGTTCAGCAAAAGAGACTGATAGTATAAGTACCAAGCTTAAAATAAGTACTGGTATTGATCCATTTGACTAAAAATTCTTCAAGGTGATGCCCCAGCATGGCCACAATCTAATGATTGAAACAAGTAAAAGATAAAAGATTAGAGAAAGATACCTAGTTGTTTCTTGCAATAGATATGTCTGAGGGAAAATTTTTTCATGTACCTGTAAAATACTACCTTGGACCCCAATTTACTATTTTGATTGTATGGACCCTAAAAAAATGTTAATTCGGTTTAGAACCAATGCTCTAGAAATAGTGACCAAATCTCCTTCAAACTACATCACAGCTTGTTAAGATATGGGTGACATTTTACCGCCTGACTGGCCCCCGTGCCGGTGGTACGTAAAAAGCACCCACTACACTCTCGGAGTGGTTGGTGTTAGGAAGGGCATCCAGCTGTAGAAACTCTGTCAAATCAAGATTGGAGCCTGGTGCAGCCATCTGGTTCACCAGTCCTCAATCAAATCGTCCAACCCATGCTAGCATGGAAAGTGGACATTAAACAATGATGATGATGATGATGATTTTAGATAATATAATCTTATCTTTAAAAAAGAAATGGGATGGTCATGGATGGAATGTCTTTGATCGATAGGTTTGCTTGATCAGGACTGATGTGTGGCCAAACAACAACTATTCTAATTTTTTTACAGTCTCATTTTGCCATAAAAAATTCCTGTAGTCACATTATGCTATAACATTAGAGAGGCAAGTTTTGTCTAGCGAATGTTTCAAAAAAAGATGGGTGAATGAAAGAAGGATGGCACGTATGAATGACGAAGCCACCTTGGAAATAATCCTATGAACCCGGAAAAATTTAAAACAGAGAGTTACTTACTTGCAAATAAATGTGTTAACATGTGACATTATTGACTGAGGTTACCGTGGTCTTTTCCATAGGCTTTTCTTTCCATGGATAAACCTTATCTGCTTCCCCCTTTACACTTTACACCATGACATTTTGAATCTTTTCGGTTTGAATGGCAGTTTTTTCTAGCGGTGTCATATGAAATTGTCACCCATAATTATGACCCTGGTATCGATCTATTGCATTTCAATCTGTTTTAGGGTTAGGGTTAGTTAGGGTTAGGGGGGAAGGGTATCTTTTTTTCTTCAGAAATGTAAATAAACCCAATCTGTTTCTTAAACGAGGGACATATTCATACGGCACAATGTTTTCACCTCAATAGACGTCATTGATTGGTCGAAATTGCTGAAATTGAAGAAAAACAACAACAAATATCTTACAAACTATAGAATTTTCTCAATAAAGTCAAGAGAAAAAGATGTTTTATAAACACATTCTACCAGTATACGAAGTTTAAAAGTGGTTAGTTACCTAGAAATTACGTTAAAAAACTGCCATTCAAACCGAAAAGATCCGACATTTCTGTGATACACGATCCCTATTGATCGTTTTTTTTTTTTGCTTTCCTTTTTACGATCCCCTTTGATCGAAAACCTACCCCACTTTTTTTTTTCTCCCCAAAAAGAAAAGCTCTATTTTGTAATTTGTCCCGTGTGTGTTCAACCCTGTGTGGCTAATAAAGAAACATAATATTCTAGAATCACTAAACTACAATGAAATTATATTTACTTTATTTCTAAACTACAAAACTATTGCTTCTCTGCAGAATGGTAATGGTCAAGAGAGCATTCTTTGATTCTTTAGATGTGGTGTAGTCATGTATTACTGAGGTAGAGAGGATTTAAAAGAGAATTCTTTTTAGGCTATATTTTTGTTGAAACATTTTGGTAAATATAGAATTCTTAATGTTTACTGATATTTATTTGTAGTCGATGAAATAGTTTGCTGGCATCAACTGAGATAAATTACCGTTGTCTACTAATTCTTTGTTGCAGAAATTGGGAAATGTCTCTAATCAATTATTTGAACTACAGACTTGTTTGGAAGAAAAAAAACAAAAGATAGAGATTTTGGAAGGAGAGTTAAATAACCAAAAATCGGAATCTAAAGAAGGTAAAATAAAGAATAAATAAATAAAAAATAAACAAAAAGAAGCTAAACAATTTTTTTTTTTTGTAATTTAGATTCAGTAAAATATATTTGTTTTGCTTTTTAACCATTTATTACAAGTTTATTACAGATACATTGATAATAACAAATTTAAATCATGATACAATCAGAACTAATAAAATATGTTTCATTCACATAAATACATAGTTATTTAAAAAAAATTTTCTTGCAAGTTTTTCTGTGTAATTCTTTTAACTGATAACATGTATTTCTGTATAATTCTGGAGTCTGTGCATGACAACATTTCATTAGAAGTGTTTGTTTTTTAAAGAATTATTGAAATATAAACAGATGTACAATTTCCTTCAGCAAGACAATATGATCATGATGATAATGATTGTTTTAACATCTATTTTTCCCATGTTTGCATGTGTCAGATGGAAATAGTTGACAAGGCAGATTTTCTATGATGGAAATTGTTGATAAGGTAGATTTTCTATGATGGGATGCCCTTCCTGTCACAAACCCTCATCTTATTACTTTTCTTGTTTCCAAGGTAATAATTAATATTGCTTTGGACCTCCAATTTGCTAAAAAAAAAATCTTATTTGGACCCTGGTTTAGAACCTTTGCTCAAATTACATGAATAATAATTCTCTGTGGTTGCACACGTTTTCACAGAAGATTAGAAATGAATGACTCTGTTTGCATAAAGTCAAGACAAAGAGACAAACAATCTTACAGGGACATACATAGACACACATACATAAATGTTTGCCAGCGCCGCCTCGACTGGCTTCTGTGCCGGTGGCACATAAAAAGCACCATCTAAACGTGGCCGATGCCAGCACCGCCTCGACTGGCTTCTGTGCCGGTGGCACATAAAAAGTACCATCCGAATGTGGCTGATGCCAGCACCGCCTCAACTGGCTTCTGTGCCGGTGGCACATAAAACGCACCATCCGAACGTGGCCGTTGCCAGCGCCGCCTTGGCTGGCTCCCGTGCCGGTGGCATGTTAAAAGCTCCATCCGATTGTGGCCGATGCCAGACTCCCCTGGCACCTGTGCAGGTGGCATGTAAAAAGCGCCCACTACACTCGCGGAGTGGTTGGCATTAGGAAGGGCATCCAGCTGTAGAAACACTGCCAGATCAGACTGGAGCCTGGTGCAGCCCTTGGCTTCTCAGACCCCGGTCGAACTGTCCAACCCGTGCTACCACGGAAAACGGATGCTAAACGATGATGATGATGATACACACATACATGCACACACACACACACACACACACACACACACACACACACACACGCTCCGCCTCCAACTTTTGGTTCATGCAATTGAAAAATTCACATTATTTATGGGATGACCCAATATACACTTTATTTTCCCTACCTCATCTGCAATGGTTACTAAGCTAATTAGCTGTCCCACTGAAGCTCATCTGATGCATTCCTGTCACTTCTACTCTTTCTCACCTTGAATTTTGTTGTAAATACTTTAACCATCCCCCCCCCCCCGAACAAACTCTTGTCTATCTTTTCTCTACTTGCTAGCATCAATCTGCAAAAGTTAAATTTAATATAAATTGCAATTACTTCTCTAGTCTGGGAAGTTTTGCCGAAGTTCCTCATCTCTGGACCAAATATCATCATCATCATCATCGTTTAACATCCGCTTTCCATGCTGGCATGGGTTGGATGCTTCAACTGAGGTCTGGGAAGCCAGAAGGCTGCACCAAGCCCAGTCTGATCTGGCAGTGTTTCTACAGCTGGATGCCCTTCCTAACACCAACCACTCCGTGAGTGTAGTGGGTGCTTTTTATGTGCCACCGGCACAGGTGCCAGACGAGGCTGGCAAACGGCCATGATTGGATGGTGCTTTTCACGTGCCACCGGCACGGGGACCAGACGAAGCTGGCAACGACCACGGTCGGATAGTGCTTTTTACGTGCCACCGGCATGGATGCCAGTCAGGCGGCGCTGGCTATGGACACGTTCGGATGGTTCTCTTACGTGCCACCGGCACTGGTATCACAGCTACAAATTCCATTGATGTTGACAGATTACGATTTTGATTTTCACTTGCCTCAACAGGTCTTCACAAGTGGAGTTTTGTGTCCCAAAAAGGAAAGGAATGCATAAGTTGGCTGGCTACATCCCAGGTATAGGCCACGGGATTATAGCCTCACCTGTCCTGCTGGGTCTTCTCATGCACAGCATACTTCCAAAGGTCTCAGTCTCTAGTCATTTCCTCGGCGAGACCTAAAGTTTGAAGGTCGTGCTTCACCACCTCGTCCCAGGTTTTCCTGGGTCTACCTCTTCCACAGGTTCCCTCAACCGCTAGGGTGTGGCACTTTTTCACACAACTATCTTCAGCCATTCTCGCCACATGACCATACCAGCGCAAACGTCTCTCTTGCACACCACAACTGATGCTTCTTAGGTCCAACTTTTCTCTTAAAGTACTTACACTCTGTCGAGTATGAACACTGACATTACACATCCATCGGAGCATACTGGCTTCATTTCTTGAAAGCTTACACATATCCTCAGCAGTCATGGCCCATGTTTCACTGCGATGTAGCATAGCTGTTCATACACATGCGTCATACAATCTGCCTTTTACTCTGAGCGAGAGGCCTTTTGTCACCAGCAGGGGTAAGAGCTCTCTGAACTTTGCCCAGGCTATTCTTACTCTAGCAGTTACACTTTCAGCACACCCACCCCCGCTACTGACTTGGTCACCTAGGTAGCGGAAGCTATCAACTATTTCTAGTTTTTCTCCCTGGAATGTGGCGGAAGATGGTCTCTGCGTATTTTCAGTGTTTATTGCTACCGAGCATCTGCCACATACAAAAACTATCTTCCTAGTTAGCCTTCCTTTGACATTGCTGCACCTCTTATGTGTCCATAGCTTACACTTGGTGCATCTTATAGAGTTTCTACCTACGCCTTTTCTACAGATCGAGCAGGGCCATCTACCTGAGGGTGTTTGTGATTTGTGTACCTTCCTACTTATTAGAATTTTGGTTTTAGCTAGGTTGACTCTAAGGCCCTTCGATTCTAATCCTTGCTTCCACACCTGAAACCTCTCCTCCAGTTCTGATAGTGACTCAGCAATTAGGGCAAGGTCAAAAAATGTAAATGTAGTAAATTAAATTTTTAGATTTATATTTTTATTAATACCAAACCTAAATAGTTATACTAGGATAACCTTGGAATGTATGTCTAAATTAGCCGCATTTTATCACAGAATTATAATTAAGAATTGATTGCTTTCTTTTGCTGAGGTGGTTTATATTTTAGATCAATATTTAATTCAGGAATCCCGTTTCCTATCATTTTAATTTAATTGTATGTTATTATTTTAATTCTCTAGTACAGTAGCTTCTTTTTATTAGAAGTTATTTAATGATGCATAGATGAAGGATCACAAAAATTTATTAAAACTGGATTTTCCAATTGTAAATTACATTACAATTAAACTAAACAGTCATTCAGTCTCTCAACAGCTGAATTTAATGATATAAAAATGCAGAAAATGATAACCGTTCTTTTGAAACTCAATTAGCATAAATGTTATGTAACCGAATCTAAATTTGTAGTATTCCATGCAATTGTCCATAAACGGCATAGAATTAAACTGCTTTAAATTTTCTTTTTCACACACACTTCTTGAGTCCTATTACAGTTTGAAATTAATATTCAGCAATTCTTTTACAATCTGTCAGCTTTGCGAAACCAAGAAAGGGTTCATGATGAAATATTGGTAAAGCAGGTCTCTGAAATGGATGAGAAATTGAATGAAGCTCGAAGAGAACATATGAAAGCAGGTGAAAATTATTAGTTTTTTTCCTTCATAATCATTGTTGCTTTGTTTGAGAACTTATTTTCATTGGTAAAGATTTTCAAAGTACGATAGGTAAAGATGGTAGAGAATTATAGTAAGTTACCTTGTGGCATCTAGTTCTGTGACTCACTGTTCTGAGTTTATTACCTCCGCCACGGAAGGAGGTTATGTTTTCATTGGCGTTGGTTTGTCTGTCTGTTCGTCTGTGTGCAAAATAACTCAAAAAGTTGTGAACGATATTTGATGTAACTTGCAGGAAAAGTTGGTAATGACACAAGGAACAGATGATGAAATTTTGGTAGTGATCCGTGAATTTTTATGGATTCTTGAAGGATTTTTCATTTGTTATATTTACTTTACATGAAGTATTACAATGTTACGTTCTTTGATTGTCTTCCTTGAAAATATGTTCATCGTTTCCACGTAACTATGGTGGCGTTGCTGTTTCCAAAATTTATTTTCGTTTCTCTATTAGTAATTTTACTTGCGTATCTATCTTAAAATGAACTTGGCAGAGGTCTGCACTCTCCGAGTGCTTTTCTAGTTTCATTTTATGATCAACTTTATTTTTGATTCATAAGATGGTGAACAAGTCAATGAATCAAGTTTCTTTAACCCTTTAGAGTTTAAATTACTCTGTCAAATGTAAAGCTAAGCTTATTTATTCATATTGTTTTGAATTAGTCATGTATTATCTCAAAGCTATGAGATTTCAATAATGTGATTGTCTATATTTAGGAAGACATTGTAGGGTATGCATGAGAGGCTAGACCTGGCTAGTTTGAACTTAAAACAGGAGGCATGTTTGGGTTGGATATAGCCGAATTAAATGCTAAAGGGTTAATATATTGTGGATTATGGTTGATTAGATTGTTATGCTTGCTATGCCCATCTATTACTTTATATTACAGGTACGTATTTCATCATCATCATCATCATCATCATCATTTAGCGTCCGTTTTCCATGCTAGCATGGGTTGGACGGTTCTATGGGGTCTGTGAAGCCAGAAGGCTATCAGGCCCAGTCAAATCTGGCAGTGTTTCTACGGCTGGATGCCCTTCCTAACGCCAACCACTCCGTGAGTGTAGTGGGTGCTTTTTACGTGCACCCGCACTGGTGCCAGACAGAGCTGCAAACGGCCACGAACGGATGGTGCTTTTTTTGTGCCACCGGCACGAGGGCCAGGCGAGGCTGGCAACGGACACGAAACGGGCGTGCTGGCAACGGTCGCGAAACGGAAAGTTCTCTTACATGCCACCGGCACGGTAACACATCTGCAATTTCCATTGATCGATTTCCATTGATCGATTTCGATTCTGATCCTCACTTGCCTCAATGGGTCTTCACAAGCAGAGTTTCGACATGCCACCGGCACTGGTAGCACATCCGCAATTTCCATTGATCGATTTCGATTCTGATCCTCACTTGCCTCAACAACGTCTTCACAAGTAGAGTTTTGTGTCCCAAGAGGGAAGGTATGCTACGTAGGCTGGCTCCATCCCATGAGAAGGCCACGGGTTGTGGACTCACTTGTCCTGCCGGGTCTTCTCGCGCACAGCACACTTCCAGAGGTCTCGGTCTCTAGTCATTTCCTCATGAGACCTAAAGTTCGAAGGTCGTGCTTCACCACCTCGTCCCAGGTTTTCCTGGGTCTGCCTCTTCCACAGGTTCCCTCAACCGCTAGGGTGTGGCACTTTTTCACACAACTATCTTCATCCATTCTCGCCACATGACCATACCAGCGCAAACGTCTCTCTTGCACACCACAACTGATGCTTCTTAGGTCCAGCTTTTCTCTCAAGGTACTTACACTCTGCCGAGTGTGAGTACCGGCATTACACATCCATCATATATATATATATATATATATATAAAAGGTAACCTCTTTATCAAGAGAAGGAAGTTTATTTTGTCAATTTATTTGATTTTATATTATTATTGTTTTATATTACTATGTATATCTGGGTTTTAGGAAAGATACACTGTATCTCTTCATGTCTTAAGAAGCAGCTAAAAGGGCTGTCATTCGGAGCACCCTCTGACTATAAAACACTGCTTCAGAATGAAACTATACCAACATCAAGTTTAAAAAATTATCCTAAGCTGAGACCTCATACCATATGCTTCTTACTAAATCAGACTTACAACCACATAAAGACATTATGATACAACTATTTTGCCTTGACTGGCTCTACATTATTTAATCTTATGTTAAAAGGAATCAAGAAAAAAAAGACCCTAACCTTCAAGCAGTACCTAGACAAATTCCTCCAGATAATACCAGACAAATTGCTTATATCTGGATATATTTTGTCCAACAGTAACTACTTTCTTGAGTGGGCTATGGTGACATATAACATGACCTAGTTATGATTTTTTTATGGTGGTGCTACGAAGTTCATAACATATCTAGGCTTATATGTACATACAAATGTACATACACAGACATGCAGGAAGTAAATAGACTGCGTGGTACCTTGGGCAAGTGTCTTCCACTGTAGCCTCGGGCCGACCAAAGCCTTGTGAGTGGATTTGGTAGACAGAAACTGAAAGAAGCCTGTTGTATCTAAGCCTCAGATTGCCCAACAATACGACCTCTTTGAAAATCTGACAGTTCTGCTGAATTTTTTGTGTGTGGCATGGTTTCTATGTGCAAATGTTTAATATAATGGCACCTGGAATGAAAAAGAATAATTACATTGTAAATTCTACACTGCTGAAAACATATTAAGATGTTTAGATCAGAAATTTTGAAAATTAAAGGTGTCTATTTACTTCCTGCATGTCTGTGTACATATACATGCATCATCATCATCATCATTTAACATCTGTTGCCCATGCTGGCATGGGTTGGACGGTTTGACCAGAGCTGACAAGCTGGGGATCTGCACCAGACTCCAGTCTGATTTGGTATGCTTTCTACAGCTGAATGTTTTTTTACGTGGTACCTATACAAGCAAGGGCAGTTTTGGATGCCCTGCCAAGTGCTAACCACTTCACAGCGTGGACTGGATGCTTTTTATGTGACACCAGCACAGGTAGGGTCACCAAATAACTTGCAAGACAAGGAATTTTTGAGAGGGGAGGGGGCATAGGAAGAGCCACTGCTGCTGCCACCAATGCTGCTACTGCTTTTTGTGTTTATTATTTTGTTTTTCTGTTACTGATGGGTTAGAACTTCACTCAGATTTCATGTCAAAAGATATCTCTTCTCACCTGTGGATAGAATGCCCTTCAAGCAATGGTTTGAAGATTTAAAAAACAAATGGAAAAAAAGCATGCTTCATTATACCCAATCCCCTAAGGCTTTTAATTTGTACTTCTTATGACATATATTTAAGAGTTATATGCCAAGAGATTCTAGTCTTGCAGGCTTGTGTATGCTGATGTCCCATAAAAGTACCCATGGTGGTGCCATATAAAAGAGCCCATACCAATGCCATTTAAAAACACCCAGTACACTCTGTAAAGAGCATCCAATCATAGAAACCATACCAAAACAGACAAATCAAGCCTGAGCTGTCTTTGATTTGGTCAGCTCCTGCCAAACCTCCCAATCCATGCCAGCATGGAGAGCAGATATTAAAAGATGATGATGATGTGGTCAGAACTAATAAATGTTGTATATGTGTTCTTGCTGACACAGCTTGATACAGAAACAAAATATGGATTGTAGAGCTTTTATCCAGCTGTGAATTTCTTTGTCAGTCAGATTAAAAGACCAAAAAAAAAAAAAAGAAAAAAAAAAGACCTTTTGTGTGTGGCATGGTTTCTATGTGCAAATGTTTAATATAATGGCACCTGGAATGGAAAAGAATAATTACATTGTAAATTCTACACTGCTGAAAACATATTAAGACGTTTAGAAATTTTGAAAATTAAAGGTGTCTATTTACTTCCTGCATGTCTGTGTACATATACATGCATCATCATCATCATCATTTAACATCTGTTGCCCATGCTGGCATGGGTTGGACGGTTTGACCAGAGCTGACAAGCTGGGGATCTGCACCAGACTCCAGTCTGATTTGGTATGCTTTCTACAGCTGAATGTTTTTTACGTGGTACTTTCTCTCATGTTTTGAAATCCATAGCCTTGTTTATGATTCAAAGAATGACATTTCTTATTCATTGCATTTTTACAGTAATCTCACTGCAGCAGAAAGACAGACAGCTTGACAGAGAAAAGGGGCAGTTAGGGCAGCAAATGGAAAAACTCGAGGCTCATCTCAAGTATCAAGTTACAGAATTAGAAAAAGAACTGCAAACAGTGAAGTCAGAAAGAAATCTAATTATGGTGAGACTTGTTCAATCTACCTAAATTAACCCTTTCAATACCAACCCATCAAAGACTGATTCTGGTTCTATGATACAAACTTCATGTTTTAAAGTGATTTGAACTAAAACCATACATCAAAATTTCATGTTAATTTATATTCCAAATACTAGCTTAATAAAGACATGGCTATTTTGCTAAATTCTTTATTATTTTCAACATTAATTGAAATAAAAACTGTTTCAAAAACAATATGGTAACAATGGGTTACATAGAAAGTAATACTCCCTTTTTACACTTTTACTTGTTTCAGTCATGTGACTGTGGCCATGCTGGAGCACTGCCTTTAGTCGAGCAAATCAACCCCGGGACTTATTCTTTGTATGCCTAGTACTTATTCTATCACTCTCTTTTGCCGAACAGCTAAGTTATGGAGACATAAACACACCAGCATCAGTTGTCAAGCGATGTTGGGACGACAAACACAGACACACATACACACATATGTATACATATTTACGACGGGCTTCTTTCAGTTTCCGTCTACCAAATCCACTCACAAGGCTTTGGTCAGCCCGAGGCTATAATAGAAGACATTTGCCCAAGGTGCCACACAGTGGGACTGAACCCAGAACCATGTGGTTGGCAAGCAAGCTACTTACCACACAGCCACTCCTCCCCCTATGATTGATTTTTCTTTTAATACTTCAGTTTATCTTATTATTATGTTATAAAGCTGAAGTAAAATTATTAATAAATATCACTGAATCAAAGTGTTTATGGCTAGTTGATCTGTGTGTTGGTAGCTGGTCTTTATTTGATGAAATAGGACAAGGAATGGAAGATTGCCTTGCTGTATTTATTCATGTATCTTTATGTTCTGAACAGAAATCTTGCCAGGTCAACTTTGCCTTTCATTCTACTGTTGTTGATTGAGTAGGTACTTATCCAGTACTTCATTAAAAAAACGTTAGTCTGCCTTGAACCTGTAGGCTAATCAGAGTAGAGCTTATTGTAGTCTACATGATGTTTGAGCCACTGAAAGTACAAGACTCTCCCTGAATGGGATGTCAGTAAGGTTATCCCCTCTCCAGCTGCTACTGCTGTTGGTACTCACTTTTAGCTAGTGGATTGAGGGAATATAAAATGAAGTGCTTTATTCAAAGATACAATGCACTGTTTAGTTTGAGAATCAGACCCATGATCTGCCAATCATGAGCTCAGCAAGCCCAACTACTTGGCCACATGTGTTCAAGTGCTGGAACTGATTAAATCAACAGTCTCCCCATGTCTCTTAAATGTAAGGCATTGTGTTAATGTTAAAAATTCTTATTTGGTCTAAGGAGAAAATTCAGTGATTATAGATTTTCTAGGTTCTCATAGATCAAGATTTAGTGTTGCTGGTTAGTACTTAGAGCATGGGTTGCAGTTGTGGTTGAGAATAATTTGAAAATATGCTTAATGTGAGGTTGGGAGAGCAGACATATTGGGGAGGTGATAGGTAGAAAGAAAGTTAGGGGCATTGAGTGAGTTAAAATCAATCGGTTTTTATGACAAAGTGTTTCTGATTTATTAAGCATGTTCGTGATTGTTACCAGCGTTACCTTACTGGCACTTGTGCCGGGGGCACGTGAAAAAACATTCGAGCGAGGTCATTGCTAGTACCGCTGGACTGGTACCTGTGCAGGTGGCATGTAAAAAACACCATTTGAGTCTGGTCGTTGCCAGTACGGCCTGACTGGCCCTTGTGCTGGTGGCATGTAAAAGCACCCACTACACTCTCGGAGTGGTTGGCATTAGGAAGGGCATCCAGCTGTAGAAACTCTGGCAGATTAGATTGGAGCCTGGTACAGCCATCTGGTTTGCCAGTCCTCAGTCAAATCGTCCAACCCATGCTAGCATGGAAAGCAGACATTAAACTATGATGATGATAATGTTCCCTTAACACTTGCAGTAAATTTTGAGTGGTTGAGTTAATGAACTGCTTACCATTAGGCATATATTTAATAAACTCTAGTAGACATTTTTTGTGGCCGTCACCTCAGTCAAATGGAGATGGAATGGAAAGGTTAAAAATGGTTGTAAAAACTAACAAAAGATATAAAAAGTAAAGGAAGATTTTTCAGTTTGAAATATAGTTACTCTTAATATAGATATTTATACATTGTTTGTTTTAATGTATATTAAATGTAGAAACCTATACATTGGTTATTTGATGTATATTAAATGTAGACATTATATAAAATGTTAAATAACAATTTAAATTCTTGTCATTTAAAAGTAATTTCTTTTTTTAGCACTAAAATGAAATAACATTCTATTTTAGCATGAATGGTAATCAATTTGTTTATTCTCTAGGCTACACTTAGACAAGAAGGTCTTATTGGTAAAATAAGACTTGACAGAAAACAACCCGTGGACAATAACAATACGTCTGATAGAAATCAAGCTGAATCTGAGAGCAATAGAGAAGTAATTGATAGCTGTCAAGTTCAAACAAAGAATACTTTGCCTGAAAGTTCACACAGAAAAGGTAAATGGTAGCTTGACTTTCCTTTAGGAGTTCTGATTTTTAAATCAATATATTGTTTCTAAATGTAAAAATTCTATATTAGATGTGTAATTTTACTTTTGGATATGTAATCAAAAAAAAAAAAAAATCTGTCTGTGTTTTTTTTAAATACTGAATTTACTAGTAAATATATTGACACTGCAAAGCTTGTTCAATATTTGTAGAAGCTAAGGGGTGAGCTTAGCACACTGAGCAAAATGTTTAGCAGTATTTCATTCATCTTTTTGTTCTGGGTTCAAATTCTGCTGGGGTTGACTTTGCATTTCATCCTTTCGGGGTTGATAAAATAAGTGCCAGTCTAATTGACCTATTCATCATCATCATACGTCTGTTTTACGTGCTAGCATAGGTTGGAAGGTTTTCGACCGGGGTCTGGGAACTAGGAGGCTGCACCAGGCTCCAGTCTGATCTGGCAGTGTTTCTACAGCTGGATGCCCTTCCTAACGCCAACCACTCTGTGAGTGTAGTATGTGCTTTTTATGTGCCACCAGCACAGGTGCCAGGGGAGGCTGGCAGCGGCTACGATCGGTTGGTGCTTTTTACGTGCCACCGGCACAGAAGCCAGTCAAGGCGGCGCTGGCATTGGCCACGTTCGGATGGTGCTTTTTATGTGCCACGGCACAGGTATCACAACTACAATTTCCATTTGATATTTATTTTGATGTTGATGTACTTGACTCTATAGGTCTCCTCAAGCACAGCAGGTTACCCTACGATCCAAGGTAAGTACAGCAGGTCGTTCTGCAATCCAAGGTACTTTGGATGGGCTGGGGCTATGTGAAATGGTGCAGGAAAAAGCCATGAACTTACATTATTTGTCGGGTCTTTGCAGTCGCTGGTCTT
>NC_042997.1:184047605-184095105 GCF_006345805.1 Octopus sinensis
CCATGCTAGCATGGAAAACGGACGTTAAACGATGATGATGCTTCTTGCATAGGACAGACAGAATTTGTTGTGGCACATTTTCTATGGCCAGATGCTCTTCTTCTTGCCAACTTTCACCTGTTTTCAAGTGAGGTAATAAATTTAGTCTGTCAAGTAATGAACAGCCTTGACATAATTACAAATCTCTTTTATTCACAAAGATTGTATAGTATGTCCAGACATGTCAAGAAGCCTAGATGTGCTTTTGCAGTTGACAGCAAGCATTAAGACACTGCCTGCATTGATAAAAAGGCTGTTGCTTTTGTTTATGGTCAGTGAACATGTAAAAACAAGTAGAAATACTAACTTGCTTACACAAACACACACACACACACACACACAACACACACACACACAACACACACACACACACACACACACACACACATACACACGTGTACAACAGGGTTCTTTAGTTTCTGTTTACTAATTTTACTCACTAGGTATTAGTTGATACCTGGTTATAGTATAGAACCTTTGGTGATTATGTTCATGCCATGGGATGAAACACCTTACCTTGTGCTTCCAAAGCAAACTTCTTAAACACACAACTGTGCTTGTACTTAGCCATGAATTTCTATAATTATATTTATGCATGTGTGTAAATGCATACATGTATGCATGCATGTATGTATGCATGCATGCATGCATACATACATGCATGCATGCATACATGCATGTATGTATGCATGCATGCATGCATGCATGCATACATACATACATACACACATGCATGCATGCATGCATACATACACACATGCATGCATACATATACACATGCATGCATGCATACATACACACATGCATGCATGCATACATATACACACATACATGCATGCATACATATACACATACATACATATATACATACACACATACACACACATACACACACATACACACATACATACATACATACATACACACATACATACACACACATACATACACACACATACATACATACATACATACATACATACATACATACACACATACAACAAAATATGCTGAACTCTTTAGAAATCTGCAGTTACTCTATCCAGATTACAAGTTCAAGTTTATACCTGCAATTATTGGGACACTGAGATATGTAACACACTGCCTAAATAGCAATCTTGAGAAATTAGGCTTCTCAAAACCAGAAAGGAGAAAGCTGATTTGAAGACTAGAGATCCAAGCCATCACTGGAACTGTAAAAATCTGTAAAACTTTCAAGAACTTTGTCATTTTAGTATATATGATCATGTCCATACATGCAACTATATGCATAATAATACATACATAAAACAAAATATACAGATCTGCACATAGAAATACATACAAAAATACCCTGTTGATGTTGAAATTCCATTGAAGGAGCCTTGAATCTATGTTAGAAACTGGCTCTTTCTCTATTGGCAAGAAATCTTGAAATAAAACTGAATAATGACATACATACCATAAATCCTCGAGTATAGTCTGCTCTAGAGTATAATATGCAGGGGATTTTTGGGAGGTTGTACCTCTGAAAAACCTAAACCTTGTGTATAATACGCACCCCTTCTCTAACTTGAGTCAAGGGGGTCTATATAATGTCCTTGGTTTGTAAAAATAAACGTCCTTTATTATTATTGTGTATATAACATAATGCAAACGTGTAGCTTTTTTGTGCATTTTGTTTGCAGAAAATAAAGAAATAACAGTAATAACGTTTAATAAATGTTGCTTACAGCAAGTTATGGATGATTCTTCTATGACTTCATTGCTTTCAGGCTTAGCTTAACCCTTTCATTACCAAACCGCCCAAAGCCGCCCGAAAAAAATTTTGGTTAATGTGACTAAACTGCCCGTATTTACCTATTCATATTTAAATGAGAATATCAGAGCAAATCTCTTTAGTACATTCGTGAAAACACGTATTATACTTCGTAAACAGTTCAACTACAGTTTTGTACAACAATCGAAGTGTAATTTTAATTCCGTGAATTTTGGGAGATTTTTTTCCGAAATTTGTTCCTATTGTGTTTTTAAAATTTGTAATTCTGACAAAAAATGGATACAAATTTCATTATATCAAGCAGCGAGTCAGAATTCGAAGGATTTTCTACTGAAGACCTTCATAAATCTAACTCTATGACTGAAAAAAAAAAGCACGTGGTATTTGATAATGAATCTGATGTTTCATTTTCCGAAAGTGAAAACAGTGAATCCGAGAGCTCCGACAGCGATAAAGAAAATGATTTGGCACCTTAATGGAGTGAAAATTTAAAAACTGTTTCTTTCGGTGATTTTTCTGAAGAAACTGGACCAAGACACAGACTCTCCCAGGAGAGTAAAGCCTTAGACTATTTCTTTTTACTTTTTCGAATGAGCCTATTTGAAATCATTACAGCGGAAACAATGTAAACAAAGCGAAAGAAAGGATAGTTAGTGGTTTCCCACAACCTTAAATGAAATTAAGACTATTTTGCCATAAATTTTATTATGGGTATCAGAAAGTTACCCAGAATAACAAATTCTATCGTAAAATTTTGTTGTATACCCAATTGAATATTAGCTAATAACCCATTTTCTATAGCGATTTTTGAACAAAATTTTAATAATTTTATATTTTGTTGAATTTACCTGTATCTACCTGCAATTAGTGTCACTTTGTGACAAAAATTATAGTATAGAATTGGTTGAGAACATTTCATTAAATTATCTTCCAAAAATCTCATTAATATATTGATAAATAAAAAAGTTATAGTTGTTTAATGAAACCAGACTAAATTTATGATTATATTAGAAATTAATTGAAACACAGAAATATAGTAACAAAAGGGTTAAGGTATTTTCGCGCCCAACATCACAAAATGTGTCTGAGTAAACATTGTCGGACATTACTTAGAAAATAATTTTCATTTTTAGTCTCGTATATAGTACGCACTAGGGATTTTGACCTTAAAGTTTTTGAAAAAAATGTGGATTATACTTGAGGATTTATGGTACATATGTAATTCTGTTCTATATTTAAGAGATGAGGAATTATGCACATTATTTACATTCGATGGATATTTGTTCTCATCTTGTTTGTTCTTAATACAACGTTTCGGCTGATATACCCTCCTGAAGGTATATCCTGAAGACACCTGAAGAAGGCTGAAAGGTATATCAGCCGAAACTTTGTGTTAACAACAAACAAGATGAGGACAAATATCTGTTGAATGTAAGTAATGTAAATAATATCATCATCATCATCGTTTAAAGTCCGTTCTCCATGCTAGCATGGGTTGGACGGTTCGACCGGGGATCTGGGAAGCCAGAAGGCTGCACCAGGCTCCGGTCTTATCTGGCAATGTTTCTACAGCTGGATGCCCTTCCTAACGCCAACCACTCCGTGAGTGTAGTGGGTGCTTTTTACGTGCCACCTGCACTGGTGCCAGGCGAGGCTGGCATCGGCCACGGTCGGATTGGTGCATTTTGCATGTCACCTGCATGGAAGCCAGTCGAGGCGGCACTGGCTTCGGCCACGATTCGGATGGTGCTTTTTATGTGCCACCGACATGATATGTAATTGTTTTAACATATTATCTTTTTCGCATATTCTCATTTCATACTTTTATCTTTTCTATCTTTTGCAGTTGAATCTCTTCAGGAACTTTTCAATGACATCAACGCTATAGCAAAGTCGGTATATGAAGAGGATTCCTCTGATGAACTGTCTTCAAACTAAATTTCTTTTATGTATACAAACTGAAAAAGAAACAAAATATCCTTATTTAAACTGAAGAAACAATTATGATTTCTTGTTTCTTTGATGGCATCCCCCAATTTTCTAATTAATATTTCTTATAAATTTTGCTAATTAATTCTTTTCCTGAGCTAATTAAAATTCTCTCTGTTATGTTAATCCTTTTTGATACCAATCCATCTGAGATTACCCTGGGATCAGTGATACAAACTTCATGTTTAAGGTAATCTAAAAACCTTCCATCAAACTTTTATGTTCATTTGTGTCCCAAATGCAGATCAATAACGACAGTCATTTTAAATTTTTAATGTATTGAAGAATTTACTTCTATACATTAAAAGTTACTTGGAACAAAACTGATGTATTTCAACAGAATTATGGGAGCAAAAGAGTTAAGAAGGAAAATCTACTCAGAAATGTTTGTAAATACATTTGTATTTATGTATATGCATTCAAGTGCATTTTTATATGTGTATTTATGAGTGTATGTGTCTGTTTATATATATATATATATATATATATCCGTATGTTTTCATTATCGTTCATTACGTTCTTGTTCCGCATGGCCATTTGCCAGCTCTGTCTGGCACCTGTGCGGGTGGCACATAAAAAGCACCCACTACACTCACAGAGTGGTTGGCGTTAGGAAGGGCTTCCAGCCGTAGAAACATGGCCAGATCTGTCTGGGCCTGATGCGGCCTTCCAGCTTCACAGACCCCAGTTGAACCGTCCAACCCATGCTAGCATGGAAAGCGGACGCTAAATGATGATGATGATGATGATATACATATAGTGGCGTATGTACACCTTTTGGTCAGCTTGTAAGTAAATATATATCTAAATTCTGTATTACATTTTTCTTTCTTTCCTCTTTTCCTCTTCCCGCTCCACCTCTCACATTTCTTTGCATTCTCTTTCTTTAATCTCTCTACTTTCCTCTGTTATCTCCCTTGTATGTTCCCCCTTTCTCTCTTGAGTTCCTTCCCTAATTCTTCAATCCTTTTGCTCCCTACCTCTCTCTGTTTCCCCCATGTAATTGGTGCTCAGCCAAGCATGATCTTTCTTTCTTGGCCTGACCGCCACTCGCACAACACCTTCTTTTCTTGTCTCCTGACTTTCATCAATGTTTGTTGCCATAAGGCTTCCACTTCATAAGCAAGCTTAAATTAACTTGTCCTTTTAGTCGAAAGACACCTGTTGTTATTCTTGTTGTTTGTATTTGTAATCGTGTAACATTTTCTCCATTTTCTCGTGTTTTTTTTTGTCTGAATCGTCGCACATATTTGCTCACTTTCTTCCAAAAATTTAATGCCCTTAGCTTAGATTTTTGGGGCCTCCCAATTTTCAACAGTCTCAAGTGTAACAGGCTGAAACTGTAGTGATAATTGGAAGCTTGACTGATGAATAGAAAGCCACGAATGTTCTGTCCTGGTTTTCCTGACTGTCTTTGTATTGTCCATCTGTCCATATATTTTCATTGTCATCCATTACATTCTTGTTCCATTTTTTGGATTATATTTATATGTATATGTAAATCTCTCTAATTTTAATCTTGACATTGTCTTAATACCGTACATGTTCACAGAGGGAAATATATCCTGAGCCCATTTCATTTAAATCCATCTTGAATGCAGATATCTTTATGGAACTGCATAAGAAATTCTGCCTTTTCTAGAATCAATTAGGATGTTAGATCAAAATATGCAGGGCATACCCCCACTTACTCCTCTCCCCTATGCATTTTCACTTATGTACATGTTTGTATATACCTTCTATTTTTAAATAAAATACTTTAAATCTTTCTAAAAAAAGGGCCAGTTACTAATTAAATGATGAAATTTGTCATTAAAATTTAGATAAAAACCAAGTGTAACGAGTGACTTACTGGACTTTAGAAATATCACTGTCATGTTTGCCTTCATTTGTCAAAATTTGTCATAAATTTTTTGCTTCTTTTCATTTTGAGTTGATAGACCTAATTTTTTAAAGCTTACTTTCAAAATACTCAGTAACCATAGGCACAGGAGTGGCTGTGTGGTAAGTAGCTTGCTAACCAACCACATGGTTCCGGGTTCAGTCCCACTGCGTGGCACCTTGGGCAAGTGTCTTCTGCTATAGCCTCGGGCCGACCAATGCATTGTGAGTGGATTTGGTAGACAGAAACTGAAAGAAGCCTGTCGTATATATGTATATATATATATATATTTATGTATGTGTGTGTATGTGTTTGTGTGTTTGTTCCCCTAGCATTGCTTGACAACCGATGCTGGTGTGTTTACGTCCCCGTAACTTAGCGGTTCGGCAAAAGAGACCGATAGAATAAGTACTGGGCTTACAAAGAATAAGTCCCGGGGTCGATTTGGTCGACTAAAGGTGGTGCTCCAGCATGGCCGCAGTCAAATGACTGAAACAAGTAAAAGAGTAAGAGAGTAACCTAACCAATTGCGTCCCATTCATTATGGCTGTGTAGTTAAGAAGCTTGCTTTGCAACCAAATACTTCTGGGATCAGTCCCACACCATAGCATTTTGGGAAAGTGTCTTTTACTACAACCCTGGGTTGACCAGTATCTTGTGAGTGAATTTGGTAGATGAAATGGGCATGTTGGGCGGCAATCTGGTATCTTCACTGGTGTACATGGGGGCCATGGTATTGGTTCCCGAAAAGAAGGGGAAACTAGGCTACTGAGTTCTGTGATGCATGTAACCTTTTAATCTGCAACACTAACTTCAGGAAGCCAGGCAACCACTTGAAAACCTATCAATCAAGTGACTCTGCTGGCCAGATTGATTTCGTCCTCACCAGACAGTGGGACGCAGGGTTGCTCTTAAATACAAAGACCCTACCGGGTGAAGAATGTACTCACCAGCATAGACTAGTCATTAGTGATTTTAGATTCGAGGCCAGAAGGATCCCAAGAAGCAGACCAATCCAGAAAAGGATTTGGAAGCTAAAGAACCCTTCACATGGTCAGAAATTTAGGGACATCCCCATTAAGAAATTTGAGAGGGAGGAGAGGCTACAGACCTCGGACATAGAGCGTAGCTGGAAATTCCTACGGGACAGTTTACTGAGTGCCACAGATCAAGTCTGTGGATGGTGCAAAGTCCCTTCCAGACCTAGAGTAACGTGGTGGTGGAATAATATGGTAGACACAGCCATTAGAGCAAAGAAACAGGCCCGGAAAACCTGGAAGAGTTGGGGTAGCAGGAAACTGTACCAGAAAGCCAGAGGGGAGGCTGGGCGAAAGGTATACAAGGAAGAGGCAGAAAAGAAGTTTACCAATGTCCAGCAACGTGAGGACCAAAGAACTGAAATATTTCGGATTGCAAGACAGTGTGTGAGAGAAAATTGTGATGCCATAGGAGAGAAATGTGTCCGCATAGATGATGGTGCACTTGCTTTTAATGATTTGGAAAAGAAAGTGGCTTGGAGAAGCCATTATGAAAGACTGCTGAACGTGGAAAATAAATGGGAGGAGGAGAGCCTGCTAAATGTTGACCCAGTAAAGGGACCAGTTATCCCTGGTAGATAAAGCAATTAAAGGTATGAAGCCAGGAAAAGCTCCCGGCCCATCAGGAATCACTGCTGAGATGCTTAAAACATCTGGTGGTGTGGATTATGGCCTAGTCACACGTATTGTAAACCAGGTAGTTCATGATGGAGTCATGCCCAATGACTGGCGTAGCAGCACCATAGTCAACTGCTACAAGGGTAAAGGTGATGCTTTAGACAGAAATAACTACAGGGATATCAAACTGCTGGATCAGGTGATGAAGGTCATGGAGAGGGTCATAGTCCAACTAATTAGGGAGAGAGTCAGCTTAGATGAGATGCAGTTCGGTTTTGTGCCAGCTAGAAGCACCACTGATGCTATATTCCTGGTACGGCACTGCAGGAGAAATATCTAGCCAAAGATAAATCCCTATACTTGACTTTTGTGTACTTGGAGAAAACCTTTGACAGGGTCCCCTGATCCCTTATCTGGTGGGCGATGCGGAAACTGGGGATTGACGAATGGTTAATAAGGGCTGTACAAGCCTTATACAGAGATGTCGTTAGTAAGGTTAGGGTTGGTAATAAGTATAGTGAAGAATTCCGGGTAGAAGTAGGGGCCCACCAAGGATCAGCCCTCAGCCCCCTCTTATTCATCATAGTCCTCCAGCCAATAACAGAGGAATTCAAGATAGGTTGCCCCTGGGACATCCTCTATGCTGATGATCTGGCCCTCATAGCAGAATCACCACCAGAACTAGAGAAGAAATTTTAGGTGTGGAAGCAAGGTTTAGAATCGAAGGGCCTCAGAGTCAATGTCGCAAAATCCTTCCATCTCCTGTTTATCATGTAATGATAGTATGGAAAGAACACCCGCCAGTATCAGGTCCTTTGTTGGCTTGTACTTGATATTGTAGTCATACTTTAGGAGTCTTGGCAATAACCTTTGCAGTCTGACTGGTGATTTTGTGAGTTTTTTTTCTGTCTGTTTGCTCAAGAGAGCAATGATCTGACTCAATATTGAAGTGTCTGCCGTACAAATATGTATGAAACTCTTCACAGCTATGGACTACCGCTAGGAGTTCCCTTTCTATGTTTGCATACCTTGTCTCTGTGGGTGAGAGAGCTTTCGAGGCATATGAAATAGGTCTACCTTCTTGTATCATTGTTGCACCAACCCCTTTCATAGAAGTATCGACTTGGAGTGTTACTGGTTTGCGTCTGTCATAGTACTGTAGAGTTGTCTCCTTGCTGATGAGCTTTTTAATTATGTTGAAATCCTGTGTGTGAAGCGCACCAATCAAACTCTAGCTCTCGGAGGTTTGCAGTGTGTTCGGCCAGCTTGGGTACGAAGGCTCCCATATAGTAGATAAATCCCAAGAAGCTTCTGAGTTCCTTCTTATCTTTCGGTTCTTTTGACGTGACTGATGGCTTCCACTTTTGCGGGATCTGGTTTCACTCCCTCTGCAGAGTATATCATTCCAAAGAATTTGCACTCGTCTGCTTTGATCGCACATTTGTCTGCATTGAGCTTGATACCTGCTTGTCATGTTTTCTCCATAGCTTCATGTAGATTGTAGTTATGTGTGATCTAATCCTTGCTATACACTTAGATATCGACTACTATCCCGATTGCTCCCTTGCAGCCTTGGTAGGTCTCATTTACTTGGCGTTGGAAGACATCTAGGCTCACCTTTAACTCAAATGGGAATCGGTTGAATTTGTATCTACCTAATGGTGTGTTGAAGTTAGTGAGCATGGATAGTTCTCGATCTACCTTTATATTCCGGTGCTCATTTCTGGTATCCAGTTTGCTGAATATCTTAGATCCAGTTAATGATGGTGTGATTTCTTCAATGGTTAGAATTGGGTAAGTAGTCGCGTTTTAATGCCTTGTTCAGATCCCCGGGGTCAAGGCATATTCGTAGGGTACTATTGGGTTTTCCCTTAATTGTGTTCACCCAGTCAGTTGGTTGTGTCACTTTGGTGATTATTTGTCTTTTTTTTTCCATTTTGTCTAACACCGCTTTCAGCGACACTCCCAATTCTAGCTTAACATGGTGAGGTCGGTGGACAACTGGCTTGACGTTGAGATCGACTGTTACATGATACCGATACTTCTCCGACTGTATCATCAAAACATTCCGGGTACATGCTCATTAGTTCGTCTTTATTTTTAATTGGTAGTCGGTCTTCCATAGGTATATCTCTGTCAATCCTGCATTCATTTCACTGTTGATTGTCGAGCTTCTGGCGGGTATTAAATCCGAGAATTGCAGGTCCTTCTGTTCTTGTAACATAAAAAGAACACTTGATTTTTTCCCCCTTTGTGCGTTCCTGTAGTGGTTGTTTTGCCCAGTTGTGGAATCCTGGTACCCCCATATGCAGTCAAGACTACATCACTTGGTGTGAGGATTCCTTCTTTGACCTTATCCTTTTGCGTCATGTGTTCTGGGAACATCTTTTTGTAGAAGTTGACAAGCAAGATATCGCTGTGGGCTCCAGTGTTGATCTTTAGCTTTGTTCGTTTCTTGTCTGACTTCTTTCGAATTTGTTTTGTTGTATATGCCTCATTTTTTTTTGGTTGTCATTTCCCATCTCGTATCTTTATTGTACCGACTGCCAAGAATTCTTCCTCTGAAGTGTTTTATTCCTGTTGAACATGTACATCTCTTTGTCTTTCCTTTCCTCTCCTCTTTGAAAGTTGAGACTTGTATTTGTGAGATTTTGTTAATCTACACATTTCTTTCCAGTGGTTGGGCTTTCCACATGCTTTGCAGTGTGTATCGAATGCAGGACATTTTCTCCGGTCATTGAACTCATGCTCATTGAATAGATCTAAATCTTGCTCTCCCGTCCATAAAAGGATGTAGTTTACTTATTCGTCGGCGGTTGTACCTTCCAGGAAGCTTTTGAAAGCCAATAGCTTTTTCTGTTTGAATTTCTTGACCGCTTCTACGACATCATTGGCGTCCCAGTTGTGTTCCTGTTGTATTGTAATGGCACGGTTTTCGATTAAGCACTCATCGCTGCCACCAGGTGTTGGGACAACGAAACAGCTCATTGGAGGTGTAAATATGATTTGGCCATGTTTATTTACTTAGCATGTTTATATATGTATACGAGGTCTGCTCAATAAGTACCCGGACTGTTGCTATAGTAACGAAGCTAAAGCATGCTGAGAGAAACCGCTTGGCACAGATTGACTGTGAATTCTGTTGTGGATGCGCACTAAAGCAGTGCTTGAAAGGCTTTTAGCAGTATTAGAGGAGTTATATTTGCTTCGTTTACATGCATGCAGGGGCACGATCAATAATGTGTCGGGCCAAGGAATGGCTCGTTTGTATCTAACAGGCACCCTCCTTAAAAGAAATCCTTCATATCTTCCTTGAGAGGCTTCCGCTTCCCGAAGACTTGAAAGTAATCTTGTTCTGCATTGCACAACTTCCCTCGGATCCCCTTCATGCATGCATACGTATATACATACATACAACCTCTACTATTAAGAACATGGTTGTATGTCAATATAAATAGTCAATAGCATGGCGAGTTGGCAGAGTCTTTATCACGTCGGGAAAAATGCTTAGCGGCATTTCGTCCGTCTTTACGCTCTGGGTTCAAACCTCTAAGTTATGGAGACGTTACTTTAAATGTGGTGCTGGACACACAGTTACCTTTTAAAGATGTGAATTGGTAACAGTTGCCTTTAAATATAAATAGTCATTGGGAACACGGGAAACGACTAACGGTTTTGTATGTTGTTTAGAAACGTTGTATGTTCGATTCGAGTGTAGGACAAAACCCCCTCGTTTATATTTTTCGTCTTTTCCCCTTTTACTTGTTTCAGTCATTTGACTGTGGCCATTCTGGAGCACCGCCTTTTAGTCGAGCAAATCGACCCCAGGACTTATTCTTTTTAAGCCTAGTTCTTATTCTATCGGTCTCTCTTGCTGAACCGCTAAGTGACGGGGACGTAAACACACCAGCATAGGTTGTCAAGCGATGGTGGAACAAACACGGACACACAACGTGTATATATATATATATATATATATATATATATATATATATATATATATATATATAGCCTGAGGCTATAATAGAAGACACTTGCCCAAGTGCCACGCAGTGGGACTGAACCTGGAACAATGTGGTTGGTAAGCAAGCTACTTACCACACAGTCACAACGGCAATCGCGGTTGTGAAACAAACTTTTATTTTCCCATTTTTAAGCAAACCAAAATATATTGAATCAAAAATAAATAAGTAGAATAAAATAACAGAACACAAGACTCTTTACTACTCAATGTACATAATGTCTGAATTCTAACAAAAGGGAAAGCATTTACTTAAAAAAATATGTAGAAAGATAGAAACGATAAGAAGTACGTTTGAACGTCTAATTCTGTTAAACCTTCAATGGCTGGAGAAAGTTCAAAAGGTCAGCTCATTTTCATTCTCATTAATCGATAAATCCAGAGAGAAGAAAACAAACGACTTGAAATTTAGATTTTATAATGCTGATTTTTCTGTGACTAAAAATTCTTCAAGGCGGTGCTCCAGCACGACCGCAGTCTAATGACTGAAACAAGCAAGAAAAAAAAAAAACTTTCTGTGGTCGATACAATCGACTAAAAATTCAATTGCTACAGTCTAATGATTGAAACAAGTAAAAAAGGTAAAAAAAAAAGCAACAACCGAAAAATAACCAAAAAATATAACCAAGGGGATTTTGTTCGCTTTCACACTTTAACTAAGGGGTTTTTGTCACAGGCGATTTTTGTCTGGATCCCGTTCGATTCATAGTTTCCAGTCCAAGGCTGTACAGGTCGTTTCTTTGCGAACTCACCAGCTTGAAACAGATGCAGTGTTGTAGATGCAGTAATGATTGGTATAAATTATAAGAAATAAATAACCGGGATCTTTTCGGTTTGAACGGCAGTTTTATAAAATAATTTCCACGTAACTAAAAAATTTTAAACTTAGTATACTGGTAGAATCTCTTATGATAAAAGGCAGATTTTCTCTGCCTGTTACCATGTTCGTTTTTAATACAATTCTACAATATAGAATTTCTTCAATTGGAATTTACCTATGATTTTTCGAAGTAGATTCGATTGGGTCATGGCATATACAGTTTTTTCAATTTGACCCCCAATTAAGCAAAAATTCGAGATAAGTAAATATTTTACGATTTGCCTCTCTAATTTCAAGTGTTTCACTCCTGCTATTACCATACTTTCTCCTACTTTCTCTTTGCAAGTGTACCTTAAACCACTACTAAAAAAAAAATTACAGCGCAAACAGAAACAAATAAATACATAACGATTTACTCCTCACACAATTTCCTCAATTGGAATTTACCTATGATTTTTCGAAGTACATTCCATTCGGTCATGGCATATAAATTTCTTTCAATTTGACCCCCAATTAAGCAAAAATTCGAGAAAACTCAATATTTTACGATTTCCCTCTCTCACTTCAAAGGCTTTACTCCGCCTATTGCCACACTTTCACCCACTTTCTCTTTACACACATAGACACGCAAACATATACATATATGACAGTGACAAATACAAACGTTTCAAACAACTACATACAAACACTCAAACACACACACACACACATGTGTGTGTTTGTTATTAGTAAAAAAGGCGCCAAACACAATTCACTTTCTCATTCGAACACATTTGCAAACACACAGCAACAATTCACTGACATATGGTGAGTAGATGCTAGTCGCTCACATTATGAGTTACACTATTACACCAATTGTACTGGGACTGTTGTCTACTTCCCGTTAGTTTTTAGTGTCCAGGAAACAAAACTTTCTCGAGAAATAACAAAAAAAAAAACACTCCTAGATTTCACAAAGGACTTTAAGAAACGATAGGAACTAAGTTCAGTTGAAGAAAACAGACGGATTTAAGGAAATCAGACGGTCGAATTAGAATGATAACTCAACAGAAAAGGTAAATTAGTTTTTAATTTACTTTCTGTCGCTAAGTTTTTGTAGTATTAATTTGCGAGCGTACTTCAGTTGTCAATGGTTGAAAGAAAATTGTAAGCTAATGTGTGTTTGTGTGTGTGTGTGTGTGTGTGTGTGTGTGTGTGTGTGTGTAGGAAGTGAAGGATAAAAATATGGCAAGAAGTGGACAGATGTATATATATATATACATACATCCATACATACATACATTGTGTGTGTGTATGTATGTATGTGTATTATTGTGTGTGTGTTATCTCTCTCTATATAAAGCTGAAGTTGTCTATGTGCGCCAGGTTTGGTAGCCTTCAACTAACACTATCTCCTCCGAGACCCTGCGGCGCAAGTTGACCAAAATTGAGAGTATGATAGAAGGGTTGCTCTTCCTTCCGTAGAAGATAAAATTCAAATCGGACCATGTTAACACCAAAAATTATTTACATCAAAAAGGTGATTTTTTCTATGAAAATCCCTATTTTTTACGATTTTTTCACTGCTGTGTCGCCACTTTTCAAGGTGTAATTTCAACCACAAAACTGTTCACTTGAAGAGAATAACAAGCTACATAATGCAAAATTTTTACTTTTCAAAAATTCCAATTCCAGCGGGTCGAAACAAACCCGAGCAACGCTGCTAGTGTGTTTATAAAACATCTTTTTCTCTTGGCTTTATTGAGAAAATTCTATAGTTTGTAAGATATTTGTTGTTTTTTTTCTTAAATTTCTGCAATTTCAACCAATCAATGACGTCTATTGAGGTGAAAACATTCCGTGCCGTATGAATATGTTCCTCGTTTAAGAAACAGATTGAAATGCAATAGATCGACACTAGGGTCATAATTATGGGTGATAATTTCATATGACACCGCTAGAAAATACTGCCGTTCAAACCGAAAAGATCCAATAACCGTTATAATGACCTTTATTTACCATTACAGTATAGAACTGCTTCGAGTTGGTTTTGTATAGAGGTTAGTTGAAATTCTGTTATCTTTCGTGAAGAATGTTGTGGTCAATTGTAGATTAATGCTATGTGATCCAAGAAAGGGAAGAGAAGATAGAGCAAGAGAATTTACCTCTCTAGATTGTCGAGTACAGAGAGTAAGATATATGTGGTACCTATGTGGCAGCCAAGAGTAAAGAGAGGGAGACCTCTCTCTGACAGTGATCAGGAAACAAGACAGTGAAAAGGCGGCGAGCTGGCAGAACCGTTAGCACGCCGGGCGAAATGCGTAGCCGTATTTCGTCTGCCGTTACGTTCTGAGTTCAAATTCCGCCGAGGTCGACTTTGCCTTTCATCCTTTCGGGGGTTGATAAATTAAGTACCAGTTACGCACTGGGGTCGATGTAATCGGCTTAATCCATTTGTCTGTCCTTGTTTGTCCCCTTTATGTTTAGCCCCTTGTGGGTAATAAAGAAACGGAAACAAGACAGTGATGTACTTCTGCTAAATGAAGAATAAAAGAGAGGTATAGTCGAGTGAAAGAAAGGTATGTACCTCTTGCAAAGTGCCGAAAGAAAGAAAAAGTATCCTATTTGTTCTATATTTAATTTCCTAGCTAAAGAAGGGCAGGGGGACAAAAGATTTTTTTGTCGGTTATCTAGTCTGAACTGCTCTTGACCTGAGAAGTTGAAAGATGACTTGTAAATTTCGAAGTGCATTTTAACGGAACAAAGGGAGAAAAAAAATCCAAGAACCAACCGTTTCACAACTTTTCTTTTACACGTTAAGCATTGATAAATATGGCAAAAGACCCTTGGGACAAAGCCCCATATTTAAAGAGTGAAAGTGGACAATAGCCTGACGGTTATATTTTTCGGTTATTTAAAATCAAGGATTATTTTGTCTGCAAACTTCTTTGACTACGTTGTATGACAGTATTACTGTCTTACATGCCGTGATGAGACCCCCTTCGGTCACGACACAGACCATGGGATTGCACCTAGAAAGTTACCCTCCCAGGCACAATTCCGGGCAAAGTTGTTTATGGAAGACCAGTATTCGTCCATGCATACTGGCATCCCCTCTCCACGCCACCAGTGTTATATCCAGGGGAAAGGCAAAGGCTGATACAGCTTGGCACCTGTGACATCACAACTCATTTCTACAGCTGAGTGAACTGGAGCAACGTGAAATAAAGTTTCTTGCTCAAGAACACAACACGCGCCCGGTCCGGGATTCGAGCTCACAACCTCACGATCGTAAGCTCGACGCTCTACCCACTGAGCCATGCGCCTTTACACATGCCGTGATACGATCTACACATTCCACTAAAGTTAGTGCAGCATCTTTTTAATTGCCAAACAATAAGATTTCCTCTATTACTTCAGATTTATGTCACTAAGGTAAGCAATTTGTCAGGAAACACTACGTGATTATCTGACTTGGAAAGAATATTAACTATATCTTCCTCAAATCGTACCCTACTACTCATGATATAAATGTCTACTGGATAATGTAGCATGAGGGAAACTAGAGTGAAAAAAAAACCGGATAGTCGGGACGACTTATGTCAACTCGATCAGGGCTAATCTAGTTCTAATCTTCCCACCGACCCTATTACTCTCATCGTTACGTGTTGCTACGTAACCGTACAAGAGAGCTTTGCCTACTGAACTATCACACTCTGTGTGGATGGCGATGCCGTGTTTTCAAATGAAAATAATGTGTTTGTGTGCGTGAGAGAGAGAGAGACATAGGAAAAGAAGGAGAGTTCAGGTAACATGATACGATGTGAAGACTGTTATGTTGACGAAAACTGGCTTTAAAACATCTCAGCACGTTACTCATATACTTGAACAAAGATCAGATGTTAGATAAATTTCATTGTTGAAATTAGGTAGATAACTTTATAGATACTTTACAAATGACTTTGCCGAAAAAAATTTATATTGCTGAAATTGGATTACCTCACTGGGAGAAATTTTAAAATAAATAAAAACTAGAAATGACAGTTAAAAAGCTAAGTGTTAAAAAAGAAAAAAAAACCTGTTCGTAGATTTTGTTTCTTTTTGCTGACGATATTTTAGGAAGTAGTTACAAGATTGACCTTCTCTTTTTTTTTTTAAAGTATTTTTTTAGCAAGGCATCTGTCATGTTTTGTTGTCGTTGTTGTTGTTGGTGTGGTGTTTTAGCCATTTCACCGCAGACATAAAAAATGATGAACAGCCTTAATCGATTTTCGAACCTTATTGGACTCTCATCAGAGGCGTCCACATCATTCTCACAGTCTCCTAAGAAACCAGCAGCCAAAGTAACAAATGCAGAAGAACGTTCGCACGGAAAATGCCAACGTGAAATTCGGTGAGATGAACGCTGCAACCACGTGCGTTAACAGCCCTGTCACCAACGCCACCACCACCACTAACAACAGCAACCACGAGACAACAACTGCTACCACCACCACCTCCACCACCACCACCACCACTACCACGACCAACATAAATGATAAAAATAAAACTGAAACGAAAACTATTGACGAAAACAACAGCAACAACAAGAACAATAAAAATGAACTATCTAATAGTGAAGATGCTAATACAAAAAAGTCAACAACAGTAAATTTCGCAGATATTCTTCGCCAGAAAAAGGAGATTGTTACATTCACAAATGAAGAGCTCATAGAAACAAGAGCTCTCTTTACAACCCGTGGACAAGATTTAGTCCTGCATACACCTCAACATATAAAACAAGAAATAGAAAATAAGACAATTGTATATAAAATTATTAGAAAAAAACAAAAAACCAAATGAACAGATTACAAAAACTGATGTGGAGAAATGTTTAAAAAATATAATGAAAGAAAAAGAGTATATAAACTGGGGTCCACAGTTTAACACAGTAGTGGTCCGCTTCCCTAACCAGGAAGTGGCAAAAGCTCACTCTACTGAGTCTCTGGGAAATGATGAAATCATCATGGTCCCTTATTATAAAAACCAGAGGGTGAGTAGAATTACTATCAGAAATGTACCCCCCGATATGCCGAACAAATGGATAACAGGGGCAATCTGTTACCACTTGAAAAAGATCAATATTCTAGAAACAGCCGTGTACCTAAACGACAATTGGGGTGGAAAAACAGTAGTTGTGACCATCCAGATTGAGGGGGCCTCTATCGAGAGCCTACCCGACAAGATATACTTGGAGAATGGGCAATGCCTATATGTTATGGCAGAAGGCAAAAAGCCTAGATGCTACAAATGTGGCAGCCCCGAACATTTGATTGCCAAGTGCGATCTGGTACAGAAAAAACAAGAAAGAACAATTCAGAAAACAAATAAAATCCCTTTGTTGCCAACACCAACACCAACACACTCAATTATGGAACAACGCCAAGAAAAACAACAAACCCCAACAACATCACCAAGAAAAACAGTACCAACACAATCACCGTTGACGTCACAACCAATTAAACTTGTTGAATCTTCAAAAAATCGACCCACACCCACACCCAGGACGACAATTAAAAAGACAGAAAACACTGACGAGAAGACAAATGCTACCCCTAACACCACAACAACACAAACACCGCACAAAACATCAACAATTTATACAAGCATACATAGTGATCCTGTTCTTTTTCCTCTACCCCATACTGATACCTCGGACGACGAAAGTTCGACGGAATGGCAAATAGCCACAGGGGGTAAAAGAAAAAGATCCAAAAAATCCACCAAACAAGGAATTAAAGCAGGGAGATATCTCACTCAGGACAACATTCCCCTAGACAATCAAAAAAGTAATGAACCCGTAAAACCACACACACAACTAACTGCAATAGACACAGACAATAAAGAATTAATGGACTACATCAAATCTAACATGGTCGTCTGTGAAGATGATTTTAAGACAAACAATCATCCGCACACCACACCACCGAAACACATCAGAATTTTACACATAACACAAGCACAACACCACATACTGAAAACATTATTTCCGAATGCGGTAGGCGGGTATCAACGATACCTGTCGAAAAAACTATACAAACACCTCATCAAAAACGATACAAAAGAAGAAGAAAAAAATGAAACTTTTAAAATGAGTAAGTGACCTCACTTCTTGCCTCTTGTCTCTTCTAATATAGTGTGTAAAACACAATTTTCGTAATTGTCAAGTATGCTTAAATTAGGTTTGTGAATGCGCGTGGCTTGGCGTCGGCTTGGAAGCAAGGTTACCTTCTAAACGACATCAAGTCACTGGACGTGGATATAGTAGCTATCAGCGAAACCAGACTCAGTAAGCCGCGGGCCCTCGAGTCCATGTTTGGCAATCAATTTGACATTTATTTTTCTCCCTGTCTGCCGAACATGGGTGGTGGAGGTACTGCGGTGCTTTTTCGAAAGAGTCTAAAGGTAAAAGTAAGAGCAATATTCCTAGACCCGGAGGGTAGGCTGGTTGTCTTGGACGTGGATGGCAGAAATGGGTGTGCATTCCGTCTGATGGCAGTTTATGCACCGTCCTTAACGGGTCGGGCGGATTTCTTCAGACGTCTAGAGGTTTTCCTGGGTACGTCTAGACCTTTACTGTTAGTAGGGGATTGGAACGCTACCTTGGACACGCATCTAGATTATGTGGGAAGGGATAGGAATAGAAGGGGGTGTAAGAGCCTCAAAGACCTGCTCAGACGTTTCCATTTGTCTGACAGGTTCCGACTCGACCATCCGAACGTGCCAACGTGGACTTGGACAAACCGCGTCGGATCGTCGAGATCTTATCTAGATAGAATTCTATGCAGGACAGCGGATAGGGATAGTGTAGGATGTCCACAATTTAAAATAGTCAGCTACACAGATCACAAATTTGTTACGTGTACGCTCGACTTAGATAAAACACATAGGCAGGGTCCCGGTTACTGGAAACTGAACACGTCGCTGTTAGCGCGACAGGTTTACAGGAACCGGATTAGCGAGTTAATTAAGAGGGCGCTGACGGGAGCGGTCGTTAACAACCGCTGGTGGTACGCCCTGAAAATGGCAATAAAATCGGAATCAATTAGGTTTAGCAAGGAATTAGCGATAGAACGAAATAGAGTAGAGGGAGACTTAGTTAAGAAACTAGAAGAGGCACTTACCACTGGCAGCGCAACCAACGTGCTAGCTGCGAGGATGGCCCTCGACCAACACCTCAACGCCAAGCACGAAGGTTGCGTCGTCAGAGCTAAAATGCTTGCCTTAAGGAACGAAGGGATTGAAGCTGCGCGAGAGGCCCGGGTAGCGGAGGCGCAGCGTGGCAACAGATCAACCATTCGGTCTCTAATAGATCAACAGGGATGCAGTTTACTCGAACCCGAAAGGATGTGTGAGGCCTTTCAACAGCACTTTGCTCGACTGTTTGGTGCGAGTGGTGGGTCGGAACGAGGGATGGATTTCAGTGCCTACCTGACCGACCTGCCGCGGCTCTCGGCAAGAGAGGCGGAGTGTTGTGAAAGTCCCATCACAGCCGCTGACGTGTGGGATGCGATGGCGGGCTGCGCGAGGGATAAGTCGCCTGGATTGGATGGTTTACCCTACGAGCTGTATTGTCGAATGCCAGACTTGTTTGGCGAACTCTTGGCATCAGTCTACTGCAACTGGCAACAAAACGGGAGAATCCCCGGTTTCGTGAGCCGAGGTGCAGTGACGTTGCTGAAGAAAGACTCAAACAGGGGAATTTTATAGATAATTTCAGGCCCATCACTCTGCTCAACGCAGATTTGAAAATTTTGGCCAAAGTAATAGCCGAGAGGTTGGCGCTTGTCATTGGTAAACTGGTCGACAGGGCGCAAACATGCGCCGTGCCGGGCAGAACCATACATGACAACCTCCATCTGATGCGCTACATTGTGGACAGGGTAGTTAAGGATCCTGGCATGGGTGGGGCGCTGATAAATTTGGATCAGTCTAAAGCCTTCGATAGGGTCGACCATCGGTACTTGGCGGCCGTCCTCAGGGCGGCTGGCTTCGGTCCCGTCTTCCGCGGTTGGATCGCTGCCTTGTATAGCGGCATCCGATCGGTGATTCGGGTAAACGGTCACCTGTCTAAACCGTTTGACATCACGCGTTCGGTCCGTCAGGGGTATCCCCTGTCGGCGCTTCTGTATGTATTGACTCTCGAGCCGCTACTGCGGAAGCTGGCGACACTGAGGGGCATCCCACGGGAACTGGGTTGCGGGACGAGCGTGTCGGCATATGCGGACGATGTCACCGTCATAGTGTCGAGCTACCAGCACATCGAGCTGGTTGGCGAGACACTAAGAAAATATGAAACGGTGACGGGAGCAAAGATTAACCCGGAAAAGTCAGTGGGTTTGCTACTCGGCACCTGGAGAAGCAAGCCCATGCCGTCCGACTGCGGCTCAGTAGTGGGACGCTGGACGGACGGACCGGTTAAATTGCTCGGGGTCTGGTTCAGTCCGGACCTCCAAATGGATAAAAACTGGGACGAGATCACGAGTAGAGTGGTCGCTCTCAGCCAAACATGGGCCGAGAGAAAGCTGTCTCTAAAAGGCCGGGCGGAGGTGGCGAACGCGTACATCGCATCCGTCATCGATTACCGCCTGACCGTCGTACCTTGTCCCGACGCCACCATCACCAAACTGGAACGTATACTCTTCCGCTTCCTGTGGAAGGGTGGCGTTCCGATGGTGAGGAAGTCCATTTGCTGTCAACATCCGTTGAATGGAGGACTGGGCATGCCGTGGTTGATGATGCGCAGGCATGCGCTGAGACTGCGACATCTCTGGAAATTCATCGACGACGGTGAACAGGTGTGGGCGCCGTTTGTGAGGCGCGACTTCCCGCAGCTCGTCTCACTGACCGAACTGCAAACGTGGATCAAAAAGAGACCGAAACTGGGCGATTGGCACCGAGAGTGTCGCCAAGCTCTACAGCAGCTCTGCCGACCGGGGTCAAACTTGTGCAACTTCCAAACGACTAAAGCGTTCTATAGAGGACTAGTGGAGGGGAGGTCCGACGACACACTCGGGGCAAACCTGGGCGTCGACGAGGAATTCCTAACCCGCCTGTTCAGGACGACGTTCGGGCCGGGGCCTATGGATAACTTCCAGAAATCCCTGGCTTGGCAGTGCTATCGAGACGCACTACCTGTTCGAGAGAAGAGCTACAGACACGGTTCGAAAACCATCACCGGACCGACCTGCCCGAGATGCGGTCAGAGCGACGAAACCGTTCTGCACGCACTCGTGCAGTGTCCAGATATTTCAGAGCTGTGGTCCTTCGTCGAACAGCTGTTGTCACGTGTAGGTCAGGCTCGCCTATCGGCCGAGTCTATTGTGAGTATTGTTCCACCACCTTCCTTTAAACGGGAAGGGAAAACGGTTTTCGTTACGCTGATGGCTATGGCGAAAGAATGTGTGTGGTGGACGCGTTTGAAAGGACTGCAAACAAACACCTTCCTCTCTGGTCAGTCTCTCGTCAACTTTTTCAAGTACCACTTGAAAAGGAGGATGAGAATAGAGAGGAAGGCTTTGTCGAACGAATGTTTTAATAAAAAGTGGGTAAAAGTGGCAAAAATGGTCAGTATGAAAGACGACACTATTTTAAGCATAAATCTGTAACCAAAAGAGACAACGAGAAGTAAGGCGACTTACCCATGTGTTCTTTTTCGAATTGCCTGAGGTGACCTTGGTCTTTTTGTAGGTTTTTCTTTCCAAGACTACACCTAAACTGTGAACCTTATATATATATATATATTGCTTTTTTATACACCACACAACCCACAGATCCCTATTGATCAAACGTTTTTTTTTTTTTTGCCCCACCCATCCCACCTCGAAAAGAAAAAATTCTACATTGTATTTCGTCCATTTTTATTCTGTGTTTAGCCCTGTGTGGCTACAATAAAAAGTTATCTATCTATCTATCTATCTATCTATCTATGTTAATGTGACATTATTGCCCGAGGTTACTGTGGTCTTTTCGTAGGTTTTTCTTTCCACAGATAAACCTCCCCATTTCTTGGGAACTTCTTTTTACCATTTTGACTTTTTTTTGCATACATCCCCAACGATTTCGATCCCTTTTGATCGTTGTCTTTTCTTTTTGCCGCCCCACTCGAAAGAAAAACTCTACATTCTAATTGTCTCCTCTGTGTCAAGCCCTGTGTGGCCAATAAAGAAAGTTATCTATCTATGAATGAATGTATGCAAGGTGTGCGCGCGCGCACTCACACACACACACACACACACACACACACACACACACATTCATCTGCCGCTACGTTCTGAGTTCAAATTCTGCCAATGTCGACTTTGCTTTTCATCCTTTCGTTCAGTTAGGCGCATAAATTAGTTTGATGGTTGTGCTCTGATTCGCTGTATGCAAATGAATTCATAACTGGGGTTCGGAACTCTCGTGGGAAAAAAATTCACTTCCTGGATGTCCTTTCAACGGCTTTATAGCGCATCGGCCAGTCTCACTGATATGAGGCCCTCGCTTACTGGATTGACTCATTTATTCGATCTTAAGCATTTCAGGACCATAATGACAGCAATTTTTACGATAAAAACAGGAAGTATCGCTGTTGATCTTGCGTCACGTAACTAAACACTTTTAAACTTCGTATAAACTTTGCATAAAAGGAAAAGAATACATAATATCACATTTGAAACTAATTGGCCTTAATTTATATTTCCTATTTTATAATGGTAGTGTGTGTAAGAAAAATAATTGTCTGCTTTCTTCTAACAAATCAAGTTATTGTGTAATTGTACTTCATTTAACCTAGGTCACACGTAAGGATATTTTCATTGAATGCTCTTGCAACTGCTAAAAACTGCTAAAGACTAAACCAGCAAGTAAGAGTAGAGCCTGTGTGTGTTGTGCTTTATTATTTTCTTGTTTTTGTTGATGGGAAAAGGTGGTTTGTTCAATCAAAGAAACAGGAACAAACAGAACTACATGCATTGCACAAGAGAACGATACAATGACTTTTCAGATTTCTACTCACTCACGTGATTTATAGAGCCCCCCCCCAACTACAGTTGTTGAAATTTAAGAAACAACACAGAGGAAATGAGGATGTTACTTACACCACCAAACCACCACTACCACCCGTTTTCATTTGTCCTTACAAATAGGGTTATTAGTCAGATATATCATGACTGTTAGTATATAAACTTGTTTCTCTTGTGCTTTGCTGTTCATAAAAGTATTTGAGTAAAAGTTGTGTTTTATATGTTTCTTATTTCTTTATTGCCCACAAGGGGCTAAACATAGAGGGGACAAACAAGGACAGACAAAGGAATTAAATCGATTACATCGACCACAGTGCGTAACTGGTACTTATTTAATCGACCCCGACAGGATGAAAGGCAAAGTCGACCCCGGCGGAATTTGAACTCAGAACGTAGCGGCAGACGAAATACTTATTTCTTTACTACCCATAAGGGGCTAAACACAGAGGGGACAAACAAGGACAGACAAACGGATTAAGTCGATTACATTGACCCCAGTGCGTAACTGGTACTTAATTTATCGACCTCGGAAAGGATGAAAAGCAAAGTCGACATTGGCAGAATTTGAACTCAGAACGTAGCGGCAGATGAAATACCGCAAAGCATTTCGCCCGGCGTGCTAACGTTTCTGCCAGTTCGCCGCCTTAATATATTTGTTTTATATATTTCTGTCTAGAAGTTCCATGTCCTAAAATCAGATTAGCATATAGGGATTCTAAACTACCTGTTTTTTGGAGGTAGAGTTTGTTTGGTGTTTGTTTATAAAATTTCTGCAAATTCTGTTCTAGATATATGCTAAAGTGGGGCTGATATAGGTGTGTATATATTATGTATAAAAATTGGAACAAAAAGATATAATTAAAAAAAAAAAAGTAAAGGGTTCTTTCTGTTTGCTTCTATACAAGTACCGTAAATCCTCGAGTATAGTCCGCCCTTGAGTATAATACGCAGGGGATTTTTAGGGGGCTGTACCCCTGAAAAGCCTAAACTTTGTGTATAATACGCACCTCTTCTCTAACTTGAGTCAAGGGGGTCTATATAACGTCCTTGGTTTGTAAAACTGTATACGGTAACGTCCTTTATTATTATTGTATGTAAGTGACTGTGTGGTAAGTAGCTTGCTAACCAACCATATGGTTCCGGGTTCAGTCCCACTGCGTGGCATCTTGGGCAAGTGTCTTCTGCTATAACCCCGGGCCGACCAATGCCTTGTGAGTGGATTTGGTAGACGGAAACTGAAAGAAGCCTGTCGTATATATGTATATATATATATATATATATATATGTGTGTGTGTGTGTCTTTGTGTGTCTGTGTTTGTCACCCTAGCATTGCTTGACAACCGATGCTGGTGTGTTTACGTCCCCGTCACTTAGCGGTTCGGCAAAAGAGACCGATAGAATAAGTACTGGGCTTACAAAGAATAAGTCCCGGGGTCGATTTGCTCGACTAAAGGCGATGCTCCAGCATGGCCGCTGTCAAATGACTGAAACAAGTAAAAGAGTATATAACAATACAAACGTGTAGCTTTTTTGTGCATTTTGTTTGCAGAAAATAACAGTAATAACGTTTAATAAATGTTGCTTATTGCAAGTTATGGATGATTCTTTTATGACTTCATTGCTTTCAGGCTTAGCTTAAGGTATTTTCGCGCCCGACATCACAAAATGCGTTTGAATAAACATTGCCGGACAGCATACTAAGTCCGAAGTCACTTCGGACTTAGTATAACTATAGACACTAACCTGACGGTTGTCAATTTCTTAGACGTTTCCTTAGATCTTAATAATAATATTTATAAGCCTTATAGGAAGCCCAATGATAGACTAAGTTATATTAATGTAGGTTCATGCCATCCCCCTATAGTATTCAAAAATTTAGTTAAAAATATTAGTAAGAGGATTTCTAGCCTCTCATCTAATGAGGACATCTTCAATAGCGTTGCCCCAGTTTATAATAAAGCTTTAAAAGATAGTGGTTTTAGCGAAAAAATAAAATATACACCTATCACCAGCCCAACAATAAGGAAAAGGAATAATAGAAATAGGAAGGTCATCTGGTTTACGCCCCCTTACTCACCCGAGGTGGCCTTCAATATAGGTAAATATTTCCTAGCACTGATAGATAGACATTTTCCAGTTAACCATGCTTATAGGAAACTCTTCAATAGACACAATTTAAAAATTAGTTTTAGTTCAACTACCAATTTTAAAAACATAATCAATCATAACATACAAAAAACACAAGAAGAAAACAGCTGTTCATGCAGGAATAAAGAATTGTGCCCGCTAAATGGAGCTTGCATGTCCAAGACCATCATATATGAAGCTACCGTAAACTCTATAACCACTAAAGACACCGTTTCGACGAAGAAATACGTGGGCCTGACAGAGGGTAATTTCAAGGCCAGGTTCAATAACCACACTTTGAGCTTTAGGCACTGGAACAAAAGAAAAGCGACACAATTATCCAATCATATTTGGTCTTTAAGAGATAAAGGTGTCGATTATAACATACAATGGAAGATTTTGGCCAGATGTAAGCCCTATACTAACGGCAGCGGAAGGTGCGGTTTATGCGACATGGAGAGATGGCTTATCTGGAAAAGCAGCTTAGACCCTACCACATGTCTAAATACAAGGACAGAGCTTTTCGGATCATGCCCACATGTGACTAAATTTCTGTTACGTTTTTGGTCCCCTAAAGAAAACGGATAGAACATGCTTTCTGTGTTATGTCCCAAGAAGATTTTATATATTTTTATATATTTTTATATATTTTTATGTATTTTTATATAATTTTTATGACGAAAAATGCGAGCGATGTATAAGTACGCAGGCAAAGCAGAGTTATAACAGAGTAATTTCCCTTCATTTTTAACGGTATTTTTTCATAACGTTTTCAAATAGCCAGATAACCGAAGAGATGGTGTTGTGGATTTCCACTTCGGCATCTGAAACTCAGAGTTTTATCTTGACTACCGAGTAATGTAACATATTGTATAGATAAATTTCCTCTATTTACATAATATTGAGGTCTCTTTCTTTCTTTTGTTATCTTACCGTTTTATCAATATATATATATATATATATATATATATGTGTGTGTGTGTGTATGTCTGTGTATCTGTGTTTGTCCCCCCCCAACATCGCTCGACCACCGATGCTGGTGTGTTTACGTCCCTGTAACTTAGCGGTTCGACAAAAGAGACCGATAGAATAAGTACTAGGTTTCAAAGAATAAGTCCTGGGGGGCGGTTCTTTCGACTAAAAGGCGGTGTTCCAGCATGGCCACAGTCAAATGACTGAAACAAGTAAAAGAGTAAAGAGAGTATGAGATCAGATTTTTCCAATACTCTCTGAAATAGCAACGGTAGTTCTTCCAACATTTCATTCCACATACGGAAGTTTTACATTTTCAGATATAATGGCAATAAAGTCAAATTATTGTTCAGCGTAAAAATTCTCTTAAAAACGTCATTCACAAATGTGGAGCTGAAACAGACAAGTGCATACATCTCACAGAAGATATTCGTATATTTATTTTTTTATTACCCACAAGGGGCGAACAAAGAGGGGACAATACAACCTGATTTGGGGTCAGATTAACGAATGATTTTACACAGAGGATGAAATAAAAAATTTGCACATAATTACACAATACAATAAAATCGGAAAAAATCGAATGATGAGACAGACCGAAAGACATTACGGATGGACGGGGTGGGGTGGTTTAGCTCGGACTCCACGAGCCCCGCCTCGCCACTGATACCTGGGTTTCGTCCTATTTTGCATTTATGCGGTACCATCCATACGCAACATCCGTGCTACATTCTTCCATCGATTTTCAAACACATTCTCAGTCAGGCATTTTCTCTCCAGCCCTATTTTTCTTTTCAGGTGGAAGATGAAGTAATTCATCAATCCAGGGTCACAAATGAAATTGCCTGACTCTATACCTTCCAGCCTCGTCTTCCAAATCACCTCTCTCGCAATTGCAACTACAACTAGAAAACAATTCTTGGAGGAAATCCGGTGGGTCAATTTTTACAATAGACTCAGTCGACAGCTGTACTCCACAGAAGGTATTCGTATATTATGGGCAATTAGCAGTTTTGTGCGGTCATACTTTATATCTATTTTACATTCTATTAGTTTTAGGTCATTAATTTTGGATTAATCATGTACAGGTCACATTCTTTTTTTTCTTTTTTTTTTCAAATTAATTATTGAATTTTATGATACTCAAAGTGGATCGCACGACAATTGATCTGTTAAAAGCGGTCGCAAGGACAGGACGTATTTTGCATTCGAAGACACGTAGGTGTCATAAAACAGATGTGCATCATATTTTTGAGACGAAATGCATCACAAAAGCGCAAAAAAAAAATGAAATTAGATGCATAGAAATAAAAAAAGTACACACACACACACATATAACGGTATAGGTGTGACTGTGTGGTAAGAAATTTGCTTCCCAACCAAAGGGTTTCGGGTTCAGTCCCACTGCATGGCACCCTGGGAAAATGTCTTCTACTATAGCTTCGGGTCGACCAAAGCCTTGTGAGTGGATTTGGTAGATAGAAATTGAAAGAAGGCCGTTGTGTGCGTGTGTGTGGTCTGCGTGTATGTGGTCTGTGTGTATGTCGTCTGCGTGTGTGTCGTCTGTGTGTGTGTCGTCT
This sequence comes from Octopus sinensis, assembly GCF_006345805.1. Classification (NCBI taxonomy): domain Eukaryota; kingdom Metazoa; phylum Mollusca; class Cephalopoda; order Octopoda; family Octopodidae; genus Octopus; species Octopus sinensis. The sequence continues at coordinate 184,075,474 of NC_042997.1, forward strand.
GTGTGTGTCCCCCACCACCGCTTGACAATTGATGTTGGTATGTTTACATCACCGTAACTTAGCGCTTCGGCAAAAAACATCGATAGAATAAATATCAGACTTTAAAAATGAACACTAGGGTCCGGTTTTGACTAAAACCCCTTCATGGCAGTACTCCAGCATGGCCACAGTTCAAAGACTGAACAAAGGAAAGGATAAAAGATCATTATGACGTCCTAAAAGAGGCTGTTGTGGTGAAACTATCACAAAATACAAATTACAGTCACTGTATATATTTCCTATGGTTAATATAAGGGTGAATCAAAAGTTTTGCCATATTTACATACGTGTTTGTTTGCGGCGTGTATATCACGTGACCGAAGCAGTTCAGGCCGTGTAAAGTACACACTGATCTTGGTAGTATCATAGAAGTTAGCTATAGGTTCTGAGTTCAAATTTCGCCGAGGTCGGCTTTGCCTTTCATCCTTTCGGGGTCGATAAATTAAGTACCCGTTACGCACTGGGGTCGATATAATCGGCTTGATCCGTTTGTCTGTTCTTGTTTGTCCCCTCTGCGTTTAGCCCCTTGTGGGTAGTAGAGAAATAGGTAGTATCATAGTAGTTAGCTTTACGTTCTGAGTTCAAATTCCGCCGAGTTCGACTTTGCCTTTCATCCTTTCGAGGTCGATAAATTAAGTACCAGTTGCATACTGGATCGATCTAATCGACTGACTCCATCCCCAAACTTTCGGGCCTTGTGCCTAGAGTAGAAAAGATTATAGTAATTAGCGCACTGATACGTTGTGCATTGCTTCACCGCGTATGTGATTTGAAAGACACACAAATGAAAGTGCAACGTAGTCTAATACGGGAATGTATGCTTTACGAGTTCGAACTGGGCCACAACGCTATGAAAGCAACCAAAAACCTTTGTTGTGCGAAAGGTGAAGGAGCGTATAATCACAGTACCAGATGGTTCAAGAAATTTCGCTCGCGTTGCCAGAACCTCGACTATCAGTCACAGTCAGGTAGGCCTCAAACCGTGGATTCCAAGGCCGTGCTTCAAGCCATAAAGGCAAATCCGGTGTGTAGCACTCGGAGAGTATCAGGCAAGCTCGACATATCACAGTCCAGTGTGGTTCGTCGCCTCCATGACTCCGGCAAAAGCATCTGGAGCTGCCGAATTATCCCTCCCGAACTGATTCCAACTCAAGTGCAGAGGTGAGTTAAGTGGATGTTTGCAAGGAACTCCTGGAAAACCCACCAGATCTATGTTTCCTCAAAAGACTAATCCTTTCTATTACAGGTGCATCGTTAAGTATTTTGTCCGGCGTGCTAACGGTTCAGCCAGCCAGCTGGCTGTCTAAATAATAATCCTTTCTACTAAAGGCACAAGGCCTGAAATCTTAGGGAGGGGGTAAGTCGATTACATCGACCCCAATGATCAACTAGTACTTATTTTATCGACCCTAAAAGGATGAAAGGCAAAGTCGACCTCGGCGGAATTTGAACTCAGAACGTTGCGGCAGACGAAATACTTGTTTCTTTATTGCCCACAAGGGGCTAAACACAGAGGGGACAAACAAGGACAGACAAATGGATTAAGTCGATTATATCGACCCCAGTGCGTAACTGGTACTTAATTTATCGACCCCGAAAAGATGAAAGGCAAGTCGACCTCGGTGGAATTTGAGCTCAAAACGTAGCGGCAGACGAAATACTTATTTCTTTATTGCCCACAAGGGGCTACACACAGAGGGGACAAACAAGGACAGACAAACGGATTAAGTCGATTACATCGACCCCAGTGCGTGACTGGTACTTAATTTATCGACCCTGACAAAGATGAAAGGCAAAGTCAACCATGGCAGAATTTGAACTCAGAACGTAGCGGCAGACGAAATACCTATTTCTTTATTACCCACAAGGAGCTAAACATAGAGGGGACAAACATGGACAAACGGATTAAGTCGATTATATCGACCCCAGTGCTTAACTGGTACTTAATTTATCGACCCCGAAAGGATGAAAGGCAAAGTCGACCTCGGCGGAATTTGAACTCACAACGTAACGGCAGCCGAAATACCGCTAAGCATTTCGCCCGACGTGCTAACGATTCTGGTAGCTCGCTGCCTTTATTCCTCAAGAAAATAATGGCGTGCGATGAAAAGTGAATATTTCCCGCAATTCTAACGTGTACAAGTAAGAGCCAGCTTCCGGAACCCGTCGCCAAACATGGGCGTTTCGAACTTGAGGTGATGTTTTGTGTCCGGTGGAATTATGAGATGATTCACTACGAGTTCTTTTTGGACGGTCGAACAATCAATGTCAACCCGTACTCCAAACAGCGGATGTATGCCATCGAGCTGCAAAAATACCTGGCAGTAGTTAACAGAAAGTCAGCTCTTTTGCAGTAAGACTACGCAAAACTTCATATCTCTCGAACGACCCAGAATAAACTCCAGGAACTTGAGGGAATCGAACTGATGTCACAACCAGCATATAGTCCGGACCTAGCTCTCTTGGATTATGGCTGACTTCCTGCGCTTGCGACACTTCATCGACTAAGAAGAGGTGGAAACTGCAGTGAAGGAGTTCTTTGCCCCAAAGGACAAGTAATGGAATCAGTGTGAGCTGGCATCAGACAGTGCAACTTTGAATGCTTGACTGCTTTTGTTGTAGCTTGACGAATAAATCAAATAAGTTACCAAAATATTGTAAGACCTTTGATTCAATCTTATATAGGCGTAGGAGTGGCTGTGTGGTAAGTAGCTTGTTTACCAACCACATGGTTCCGGGTTCAGTCCCACTGCGTAGCATCTTGTTTAAGTGTCTTCTACTATAGCCTCGGGCCGACCAAAGCCTTGTGAGTGGATTTGGTAGACGGAAACTGAAAGAAGCTCGTCACACACACACACACACACACACACACACACACATATATATATATATATATATATATATATATATATATATATATATATATATAATATATATATATATATATAATATATATATGTGTGTGTGTGTGTGTCTGTGTTTGTCCCCCCAACATCGCTTGACAACCGATGCTGGTGTGTTTACGTCGCCGTAACTTAGCGGTTCGGCAAAAGAGACCGATATAATAAGTACTAGGTTTACAAAAAATAAGCCTTGGGGTCGATTTCTCGACTAAAGGCGGTGCTGCAGCATGGCCACAGTCAAATGACTGAAACAAGTAAAAGAGTAAATGAGTTTCCGTATAACGTATATTGCAAATAAAAATGAAATCAAGTTTTAATTCATTAAAAGATCCCTTGACACCTGTTGGTAGTAGGTGCAGGTAGTAATCACGATATTTCGTGGAGCTTCAATAATTTCTGTTCTTGGTTGTAATACAACCTTAAAAGGCGGCGAGTTGGCAGAATCGTTAGCATGCCGGGCAAAATGCTAAGTAGCATTTCGTTCGTTTTTATATTCTGAGTTCAGATTCCGCCGAGGTCGGCTTTACCTTTCATCCTTTCGGAGTCGGCAAAGTAAATACCAGTCGAGCACTGAGGTCGATGTAATCGACTTACCCCTACCCCGAAATTGCTGGCCTTGTGCCAATATTTGAAACCATTATAATACAGCATTATTTACATAAAAGTATTGCATTTCCTACTTAATGACACACTGAAAGCCTTCAACATCGATTATGACACTTGGGAGCAGTCTGCTCTAGACAGAGAAGGGTAGCGATCAGCTGTCCACAAGGGTGCCAACAGATGCGAGACCAATAGGATCGCTGCTGCAGAAGACCGCAGACAAGCTAGGAAGAACAGAGCTAACAACCCTTTAGTAGGCGCTACCATTTCCTGTCCACACTGTCAAAGACTCTTTCGGGCACAGATTGGCCTCACTAGCCATCTGTGGACTTACAAAACAAACCCACCCCAGGATGATTAGATGGTCTTCGTCGTATCGACGGACAAACTACACACGTTTCCTGCCACGAAAAAAAAAAAATGAAACTAAATAGGTACAATCTCTCTCTATATAAACGGCAGTTTGTCTGTGTGTGTTTCTGTGTGTCTGTTTGGTTGTACCCTCACTCTGACCACGGCTTTCAACCGATTCTGATGAAACTTGACACATACATAGCCCAATGTCATAATTCAAAACTAACGCAGCGAAAATTTTGAAAAGTTCCCCCAGTTCTGAAAAAAATCGATAAATTCGACATGGGGTCGAGAATCAGAAACACAAACCACAGACTGTCTAGGGGACGCAACTCCACCTTTTTAACTCTCAAAAAAATTTACCATCATTTTTTTCCCCCATTTTTTGGCTATATTTTGGCTATAACTATCTAAAAATGCTTTATAGTTATTTCCCTTACAAACCCGAGCAACGCCGGGCGATACTGCTAGTATTATATAAGTACAATACATAAAAAATTCAATATTTTCAAGAATACTAAATAATTAAGTGTAACTGTTCTTTCAATAGTTCTTTTGATGTGAGTACAATGGTTCATTAATTTGACCGAGTTGCTATGAAAATGATTCATCAGGAGTCAGCGAAGATAAGTCAAAGCGATTTTTCATGAATTTCAATACCTTTAGTAAGAACACTCTTGTCATACGTAATCTCAGCTCTGTAATCGTGTTTCACGTTATGATATTTGTTGCGTTATCTTATCAACCACAAGGTAGACAAATGTGACTACATTAAGGATTTGATTCCAATAACTCAATTTAGATTAAAAGGTTGTTTTCCCACATAATAACTGTTACACATTCATATGTATGTGTTTGCGTATGCCAAACTGCTCCCCACTCTTGGCACTATTTGTTAGTGAACAGTACAAACTGTGTGTAAAGTATATAATGTATTACTACGCCGAATGTTGTCGTCCGTGTAACATGTAAAGATAATAAACACGTAAACATAACAATGGTTTTCAATTGGTTGTCCATCCCATTAGAACCCAAAATACACACAACATGGTGGCAGCGGTAAATAAAGAAACGGAAACTGTGCCTTTACAACAAATCTGAAACACATACATATGAATGTGTAACAATAACATTACCTTTTTCTTTACTACACACATGGGGCTAAACACAGAGAGGATAAACAAGGACACACAAACGGATTAAGTCGATTACATCGACCCCAGTACTTATTTAATCGACCCCGAAAGGATGAAAGGCAAAGTCGACCTCGGCGGAATTTGAACTCAGAACGTAGCGGCAGACGAAATACCTATTTCTTTACTACCCACAAGGGGCTAAACACAGAGAGGACAAACAAGGACAGACAAACGGATTAAGTCGATTATATCGACCCCTGTACGTAACTGGTACTTAATTTATCGACCCCCGAAAGGATGAAAGGCAAAGCCGACCTCGGCGGAATTTGAACTCAGAAAGTAACGTCAGACGAAATACCTATTTCTTTATTACCCACAAGGGGCTAAACACAGAGGGGACAAACAACGACAGACAAACGGATTAAGTCGATTACATCGACCCCAGTGCGTAACTGGTACTTAATTTATCGACCCCCGAATGGATGAAAAGTTAAGTCGACCTCGGCGGAATTTGAAATCAGAACGTAACGGCAGACGAAATACCAGTAAGCATTTCGCCCGGCGTGCTAACGTTTCTGCCAGCTCGCCACCTTCCACATGATAACATTACCGATACACTTTTTCAACAGAACCTTTCAGGGTGAGGAAAGTGACATTAGCATGCTCATTACTGTAGCTATTTTCCGAGAAATGACGAAGAGGCGTCGACGAAGTGTCAAGTTTGTGGTTGTATACAATAAGAATGGCATCAATTGTTTAGGCATTGAGCAGAAAAGTTCCCCATGCAGAGAAATGTAGAATTTTAATGTCACGCTGTTCCATGATACATATGTTATAGTCACCCAGGGCGGCGAGCTGGCAGAAACGTTAGCACGCCGGGCGAAATGCGTAGCCGTATTTCGTCTGTCGTTACGTTCTGAGTTCAAATTCCGCCGAGGTCGACTTTCATCCTTTCGGGGTCGATAAATTAAGTACCAATTACGCACTGGGGTCGATGTAAACGACTTAATCCCTTTGTCTGTCCTTGTTTGTCCCCTCTGTATTTAGCCCCTTGTGGGTAGTAACCACCTCCCCAAAAAACAAAACAAAACAAAACAAAAAAAACAAACAAACAAATGTTATGGTCACCAGAAGAGGAGTATAGGGTCGAAAGGCTGATCGGGATAGCTTTATTGTGTAAGACAGTCTTCAGTTCTTTACGTAGAATAGACATATTCAGAAATACCTCACACAATACATACGAACGCCATCAAAGGAAACTGTATAACACCTATAAAGGTGTACAAAGGAAACTCTATAACACCTATAAAGGTGTACAAAGTTTTTGTCTCAGTAGGTTTCGTTGAACCAATTGAAGCACTTGGTACTGCATTGTTGTTATTTTCTTTCTTCCCTTTTTCAAAAATTTTTGTTCTTGTTTTTATTTTGTAAAATATATTCCTGTTCATGGTTTGAATAAAATATTTGCAATTTATTGCACATTAACTTCGCATAAATACCACAAAAAAAGAATATTTACGAATAATTGCGAAAATGCATAAATTTACATAACATTTGGAAACACCTTGCTTTTGTAAGGGTAGTTAGTCGAGAACTCCGCTTACCGAACACCAGTAAGTTTCAAGGTTAAACAGGAGCCAATGCACGCAGTTTCCCGGGCGCGAAATTTTTTCCTACGAAAGTTCCGGACCCCAGCAATGAACTCATTTGCATGCAGCCAATCAGAGCTCACCTTGACCATGCCAAGTTAACAAACACACTCTACCAAATAAACTCAAGACGGAAAATGGTATTGTAAGTCGACCGATCGCCAAGTTATGCCTGATTTTAGAAGGAGACAAGTAATTAGATAGATTTGCATCTATACTCATTATCGGATTTTGTTAGGCCCCCATATGGTAAAGATGTGGATGGGGAAAATGTGAGTAGAGGGTGATGCGCTAGCAATCCTCTCCCCTTACTGTTTTACAAAGTAAACAACATCACAAATAACTACGCAGAGGCAATCATGGTTGAAACTAGAACAAGAACAACAAGCATTATTAAAAAAGAAAAGAAGCACGGTCATTCCTAACCCAAGTGACCTTATCTTATCGCCTTCCACTTGTTATGCGCGCATAAATTAGTTTGATAGTTGTGCTCTGATTGGCTGTATGCAAATGAATTCATAACTGGGGTTCGGAACTCTCGTGGGGAAAAAAAATTCGTTTCCTGGATGTCCTTTCAACGGCTTTATAGCGCATCGGCCAGTCTCACTGATGTGAGGCCCTCGCTTACTGGATTGACTCATTTATTCGATCTTAAGCATTTCAGGACCATAATGACAGCAATTTTTGCGATAAAAACAGGAAGTATCGCTGTTGATCTTGCGTCACATGATCGCACATTATACATTTAAAAATATGTGCTTCACCTACAAAAATGTTTCGTAAATATGATGCAAAAATTTGCACTGTCACTTGCTCCACTAATCATTGGTACCCCTAGTGAAGGCGCGTGGCTTAGTGGTTAGGGGCATTCGGCTCATGATCGTAAAGTCGTGAGTTCAATTCCCGGCGGTACGTCGTGTCCTTGAGCAAGACATTTTATTTCACGTTGCTCCAGTCCACTCAGCTGGCAAAACTGAGTAGTACCTGTATTTCAAAGGGCTAGCCTTGTCACACTGTGTCACGCTGAATCTTCCCGAGAACTACGTAAAGAGTATACATGTTTGTGGAGTGCTCAGCCACTTGCACGTTAATTTCACGAGAATGCTGTTCCGTTGATCGTATCAGCTGGGACCCTCGTCGTCGCAACCGACGGAGTTCTCCTGGTACCTCTAGCAAAATTCACTCTTTTTAAATTATTCGGTCCAGACCTATACTTTCCCAGCCCTAGATCTTTCCCTGCAGACTTTGAGTGTGTCAACTGTATCATCAATATTATCAATGTGTAAGGTAGTGAGCGGACAGAATCGTTAGCATACCGGGCAAAATGCTTAGCGGTATTTCGTCTGTCTTTACATTGTAAGCTCAAATTCCTCCGAGATCGACTTTGACTTTCATCATTTCCGGATAGATAAAATAAATACCAGCTGAACACTGGGGTCGATGTAACCGACATATCCCCTTCCTCGAAATTGTTGACCTTGAGCCAAAGTTTGAAATCAATATTGTCAATGTGTGATATCCTACGAGGATCATATGTGCAACATCTCTTCCAATGGATGACTCATCAAAACATATGTTGTTTATCTGTTGTTACAATTATTATAATAAGTAGCTTGTTTTTAAATTTTAAACAGCCCTGGACGGATTTTGATTACAATTGCATGAATGATTTCAGTTCACCGAACTTTGTCAGCTCACTATTTTATATAGTAGATAGGATGTTGAACTCATGACAGCGAGATAGTGGTGTCGATTCTCAGACCGGCGGTGCGTTGTGTTCTTGAGCAAAACACTCCATTTCACGTCGCTCTAGTCAACCCAGCTGTAAATGGATAACCCTGCAACGAACTGGCGTTCTGCTCAGGGGGAATGTTGACCTGCCCCCCCTAATCAGCGAGGTGACATCATTTGAAAGATACAACAATATGAAGAATCGCATTGTATTCAGCGGTGTAACAACATCCGATAGTCTGATCGATACAATGATACAATGATTTTACGTATGTAAAGCCCTTACCATATTTTCATATAGTAGGCAGAATGATGCCTTGTGGTATTTTATCTCAACTCTATTGTTGGTAATCATAATCAGTATCACTTACTGTTTCTCTATTTCTATATATACTGATCACCTCCAAATCTTGCTGAATATGCGTCACTGAAGAGACCTGATAACTTTGAAACATGTCCGTTGCCTTCACTAATTGGTTTTAACGACAACGGCTACGACAATATAAATCTGTCTGATTTATATTGATTATACAAACGACAACGACAATATATATTGTATTGTATATATATTTTTATTGTCGATATATATTTATATATTTATATTGTCGACAACGACAATATAAATCTGTCTGATTTATATTGGTTTTAAATTTTTGCACAAAGCCAGCAATTTCGGAGGAGGGCATAAGTCGATTATATCAATCCTAGTATTCAGATGGTACTTACGTATTTTATCAACCCCGGTGGCCTTTGAACTCAACGTGAAGACGGACGAAATGTCAATTCGCCGCCTTCTGTCTGATTTATACTGTCGAACATTTCTATAAAATCTTCTAAGAATTATCTCCTTTGCTTGTTGATTTACGAGTTTAACCCTTTTGTTATCATACTCCTGTGGAAATACCCTGCCTTTGTTTTAATTAATTATGGAAATAAATGAAGAATTTAGAAAAAGGAATGTATTGACGCTCAGTAAAAAGAGTTTCTGACGTTTCGAGCAAAGCTCTTCGTCGGAAGGGAGAAAGTGAAAAGTTCAAAGAAGGAAAAGAAATCACCAACAGTACGTGTGTAGTTATACTTCCGACTGATTTGGAGTACATGATTCATGGATTTTCTTGCTCTACCCTTGGATTACTTTACCTTTAAATTCCTTCGGAGTACGTCGTTTCTGCACCTTTGATTGTGAATCATTTTAATTTGTCATCATTAAGCTGGCTTTAGTAAATAAATTTACATGAAAGTTTACTGGAAGATTTTAATTTTGGTCGCAATAAAACAAGAAGTTTGAATCACAAAACCATTTCTATAAAAGAAATGGAGAAACTTTCAAAATACAAAGACCTGGAAATAGAGGTAACTCGAATGCGGAGTCTAAAAACAGAAGCAATTCCTATCATAGTGGGTGCATTAGGTATGATAAAAAAAAAATCAGACAAATACATAACAAAAACACGAGGACTAACAAATATATATTTAACATACAGAAAATAGCACTACTAGGCACTGCACACATTCTACGTAAAACACTTTCAATACAGTAACCATAAGAGCATCACGACAATCCACAACACATACCTATTTCTTTACTACCCTCAAGGGGCTAAACACAGAGAGGACAAACAAGGACAGACAAACGGATTAAGCTGATTATATCGACTCCAGTGCGTAACTGGTACTTAATTTATCGCCCCCGAAAGGATGAAAGGCAAAGTCGACCTCGGCGGAATTTGAACTCAGAACGTAACGACAGACGAAATACTGCAAAGCATTTCGCCCGGCGTGCTAACGTTTCTGCCAGCTCACCGCCTTTCCACAGCACATACCCAAGGCACACAGAGCTGTGCTCGGTAGTGCAGTGAAAGCACGTGAAAAAAATAAGAGTACTGAATAATAATAATAATAATAATAATAAAAGATATAAACGACAGTGAACGAACATTAACAACCAAAACAGTTTCTAAAATGGGTAGAAAGACACAAGAAGTGCTGAAGAGTGGGGAGAAGAATCGGTTCGATCGATGCTTGACTGATTCCTATTTCAAGGACCCCGAGAAGACGAGATGTGAAGTTGGACCTGGCAGGATTTTAACAGAGTGCTAGTTACCGTTATCGATGTTGTTCAGCTCCAAACCAACCTCAACAGAAAAACGCATTCAGGACTACATTATCCAATGTGTACTTTTTTTTTTAAGACAGTAGAGTTGTATTTTAGGTAAGTTTAGCTGTTGATTCTAACATGTCGAGAGACCACGTAGAAGTTTCCTCATTTGTTCGCTCCATTATTTCCTTCCTATGTATTTAAAATACCCCTCTTAATCAATCCCTTGTAGCACTCCGTCCTCACATAACTGTTCGTTTTTCACTCTCCTGTTTGCTTCAAACTCTCCTCTGTACATAATAAGTTATTTCACCGTCTATAGCTACTCCATTACCTTTCCTTTAATAACGGTAACTTAGAGGAAGACGTATAATCGATTATATTGGAATTAAACACTTAATAGGTACTGATTTTATTGACAACCCACTTCCACTCCAGAAGTATGAAGAACAAAGAAGTCAAACTTGGCCTGTTTTGAACTCAGAACGTAAAAGGAAGAAAGATCGATAAAAAGAAAATTAGGTTGGGAGTTTTTGTAGTTTTTTTTTCTGAACGTTTTTGTGGAGAGGGTATGCTTTTCGTCCTGCACCCAACCGAGCCAGTGACACCACCACCCTTCCGAAACAACAATAGCAACAGCATTAACAATATTATCAAAAATTAATTGATGCAAATCGACAATCATTAGGAGATAGGACAAAATAAAATGCAACGTTTCTTCCTGTCGTCTGCGCTTTGAGTCCAGATCTCGCCGAGGTTAATTATGCTTTTCATTCTTTCGGGATCGATAAAATACAAAACCAATTTAGAGAAGTGAATTGGTGGATTTGTTAAAGCGTAGAGCCAGATGCCTTACGATATTTGTTCGGAAGACCTTTGCGTTCTGAATTCTAGGATCGTAGACTTTACCTGTTGCTTCATTTAATAGCGCCGCATACTCATTAGAAGCCTTTAAAAGAGTTCGCTCAATTGCAAGTAATTGGTTTAGGAGTCCCTGCAGCAAGCTGGCAGAAACGTTAGAATGCCGGGCAAAATGCTAAGCGGTATTTCGTCTGCCGTTACGTTCTGAGTTCAAATTCCGCCGAGGTCGATTTTGCCTTTCATCCTTTCGGGGTCGATAAATTAAGTACCAGTCACGCACTGGGGTCGATATAATCGACTTAATCCGTTAGTCTGTCCTTGTTTGTCCACTCTATGCTTAGCCCCTTGTGGGTAGTAAAGAAATAGGTATTTTGTCTGCCGCTGCGTTCTGAGTTCAAATTCGACTTAATTAAGTCGATTACATCGACCTCAGTGCGTAACTGGTACTTAATTTATCGACCCCGAAAGGATGAAAGGCAAAATCGACCTCGGCGGAATTTGAACTCACAACGTAACGGCAGCCGAAATACCGCTAAGCATTTCGCCCGACGTGCTAACGATTCTGCCAGCTCGCCGCCCTCCCGGGCCCAATAACTGCGAAGAGAATCGCTCAACTATATGGTCATGCCTGTGTTTTGAATAAGAAAAAAAAAAAACATTAGATAAGGTGATAAGGATTCCCCCCCAAAATGGATAGTTGCAACTGGAATTCTTTTGCTCATAGGCCTGACGGGTTTAAATTCTTTTGGCCATAAGTTTGGGTTGACTTGGGGGCTAAACAACATTACACTAAACTATACTACACAACACAAAATGATCAAAACTACATGACCCAATGCGGGAGCTTCTACGAGGTCGTTCTACCTACGAGAAATAGCAGCAAAATTTTACATCTTATAAAAAAAAAACCCCATTATACTCTAAGTACACTCTTCCAGAAGATAAAATGGTACGGTCATAACTACAGTGGTCTATGATCATAAATCTGTCTTTGGAGGCTGACTTTGAGTTGAACAACGACAGCATCAATAGCACTATTGTAAACCAGGTTTTCATAGAATATAGAATGTACGTTGAACTATATAGCACTACACAATACTATCTGCCCAGAAGGCGGCGAGCTGGCAGAAACGTTAGCACGACGGGTGAAATGCTTAGCGGTATTTCGTCCGCCGTTACGTTCTGAGTTCAAATTCCGCCGAGGTTGACTTTGCCTTTCATCCTTTCGGGGTCGATTAAATAAGTACCAGTTACGCACTGGGTCGATATAATCGACTTAATCCGTTTGTCTGTTCTTGTTTGTCCCCTCTATGTTTAGTCCCTTGTGGGTAGTAAAGAAATAGGTATTTCGTCTGTCTTTACGATCTGAGTTTAAATTCCGCCGAGGTCGACTGTGCCTTTCATCCTTTCGGGGTCGATAAATTAAGTACCAGTTACGTACTTGGGGTCGATCTAATCGACTGGCCCCCTCCTCCAAAATTTCGGGCCTTGTGCCTAGAGTAGAAAGGAATACTATCTGCCCATCCTTCAGCGCCCACTATTCCTGTAAGGGTCGTGGGAGTAAATACCTCGGGCGTCTCCTCCATAGGGACCTTTCAGAAACAACTGCCATTACACTTTCCTTCTAGACTCCCAAGCACGACCAACTGAGTCTGGATATTATTGGATATTATTCTGGGTCTACTCCCAAAGTCTCCTGTTAGCTGGCTCAGCTTCAGGAATTCATGTTGCAGCTCTTTCCTGCGACATTGTAATTACTTGTCCGCAGTACTGGAGCTGTGACTGCTCGATGTGGAAAAGTGGTAGCTCCACCTGGAAAGCCTCCCTGATCTCCAAGCTATGTAACCTATTTTTTTACTACCCACAAGGGGCTAAACACAGAGAGGACAAACAAGGACAGACAAACGGATTAAATCGATTATATCGACCCCAGTGCTTAACTGGTACTTATTTAATCGACCCCGAAAGGATGAAAGGCAAAGTCGACATCGGCGGAATTTGAACTCAGAACGTAGCGGCAGACGAAATACCGCTAAGCATTTCGCCCGGCGTGTTAATGTTTTTGCCAGCTCGCCGCCTTCTAAGCTATGCAACCTATCGAGTGACATTACTCCAGAGACCCTTCGGAGTGTAGTGAGATCTAGAATCGAACCTAAAATTCTCAGTTACCAGGTCGAGACTACGCGGCGATCACGCTAAATTCATACGGTCGATCCCGATTATCATCCAATCAGCTTGCAGCGATAGCATGCCATATCATGAACAGAATCGAACGTGCTATTACCTTTGGCACGCTTTTCTCAGATTTAAGCCACTTCGCGCAAAGATCAATCACTGAGTTTTTTTGAGAGCCACTAGAAAACCTGTTGCCAAGCAACACCAGGTTTGCCTTTGCTGAATACAGCTAGAAATGAGAGGAATCCATGTTCCTAATTGCAGACCAAAATCTTTCCTGCTTCTCAAAGCATTCTAATCACAACTATGTTACACTGAAGTTCGGTTTTTGATTTCCTACTACATTACCAACAGTCATTAGAAGTTTCTTTCAATTGTTCTGTTCAATAAATATTATAATATATATTTCTTTATTGCCCACAAGGGGCTAAACATAGAGGGGACAAACAAGGAGAGACAAACGGATTAAGTCGATTACATCGACCCCAGTGCGTAACTGGTACTCTATCTATCGACCCCGAAAGGATGAACGGCAAAGTTGACCTCGGCGGAATTTGAACTCAGAACGTAACGAAAGACGAAATACCTATTTCTTTACTACCCACAAGGGGCTAAACACAGAGAGGACAAACAAGGACAGACAAACGGATTAAATCGATTATATCGACCCCAGTGCGTAACTGGTACTTAATTTATCGACCCCGAAAGGATGAAAGGCAAAGTCGACCTCGGCGGAATTTGAACTCAGAACGTAACGGCAGACGAAATACCGCTAAGCATTTCGCCCGGCGTGCTAACGTTTCTGCTAGCTCGCCACCTTATTATAATATAAATATACTATTATGTTTGCATCTGTTCTTTTTGGTGTAACTCGCAGCCGAAGTTAATAACGGTAACTAATAACACACCAGTGAATCGTCGAAGATGGTGCAAACATATATTCTCAGTGCGATAGGACAAACTCCATCTCAGCCGCTTGTATTCTCGGTATACTACACTATAAGGCGGCGAGCTGACAGAAACGTTAGGATGCCGGGCGAAATGTGTAGCCGTATTTCGTCTGCCGTTACGTTCTGAGTTCAAATTTCGCCGAGGTCGACTTTGCCTTTCATCCTTTCGGAGTCGATAAATTAAGTACCAGTTACGCACTGGTGTCGATGTAATCCGTTTGTCTGTCTTTGTTTGTTCCCTCTGTGTTTAGTCCCTTGTGGGTAGTAAAGAAATAGGTATACAATACAGAATTACTTTGCCATAGACTGCGCTACATTTATACGGTGCCATATTGTATTACACTTCACTATACAGCACTGCACTCCACAAAACTAAACTGTACTAAACTGTACACTACAAAGCACAACACTGCTGTGCAACACTGTATTGCATTAAACTGCACTATATTGCACTGCGCTACAATGTACTGTACAATACTTCACTACACTACGTTACACTGTATTGCACTACTCTACGCAACATCACACTACACTAACTGGCACTCTGTCGGTTACAACGACGAGGGAGTTCCATTTGATTCATGAAATTAACGTCCAAGTGGTTGAGCACTCCACAGACATGTGTACCCTTAATATAGCTCTCAGGGAGATTCAGCATGACACGGAACGTGTCAAGGCTGGCCCTTTGAAATACAGGTACTACTCATCTTTGGCAGCTGAGTGTACTGGAGCAACGTGAAATAAAGTGTCTTGCTCAAGGATACAATGCGTCGCTGGAACTTGAACTCACGACCTTACTATCGTGAGCCGTTTACCCTAACCACTAAGCCACGCACCTCTACGCTACATTGTCCTGCGCTACACAGCAATACGCTACACTAAACTTCATTGTGCTACACTACACCAAACTCTCCTATGTTATACAGCACTACTCTGTGTTGCACTGAACTACTCGACACAACACGATAATACACTATACTACAATAAACGAAATTGCATGAACCAATTGTGGTCAATCGACTTTACAGGAAAGAGCAATCGAATATTTATCAGATTGCACCCAGCCATCTTAACAAGGGCAATGGCACATTAAGCATTGTAGTCCTAGATACAACACTATCTAAAATTATGTGATGGGATGCTTTTGACCCTAAGTGTTGATACATCAATTAGAAAGCATCGTTTGCCATCGTTTTATCACGATCCGTTGCTGTTCTAGTTTTAGTTTGGATTTCATTTGTTTTACAGTTTTTGTTGTTTCTTCTCTTTCTTCATAGTTGTTAGGTAGTATGACTTCTTGTTTGTATTTTGTCAGCTTCCTTAAATACTGAAAACAATTTTTTGTTTTACTCGTGTTTTGTGGCTATTTGTATTAGTTTTCCTTGCTTCTGAAGTAGGTATTTTTGCAGTCCTATGGTGGTTATTTTGTAATGGTTTGCTAGCTGTATAAGGCCTCTACTACGTTCTATACGTCGTATATATAACCTTTCTATGTCAGATTTTGGGTGGTGCATCTTAAATCTTGTCATTATTTTTCTTGTTTTCCTGTCTATTTTGATTAGTTCATTTTGTGTTCAGTTAAGGATATTGTAGCTCTAACTTATAACTGGGACGGCTTAAGTTCCGGCGACGTGTTGATACCTATTATCTTGTTTTTCGCATTGAGCTCTGTTTTCAGTATGAATCTAACTCATCTATAGTATTCTTTTTTTCTCTTTCCTTTGTGTGTGTTGTATCGTATCTAGTTCATTGATTCCTAAATATTTATTATTATTATTATTATTATTATTATTATATTATTATTATTATATTATTATTATTATTGAGTGAGAGAGCAGTGCATGCCATCAAAGTGACACTGGGGTAAAACATATGAAGCCCAGTATACCCATCATGACCACCCGTCACAACCATATGTGCGTGACATGGTGATCTCATATCAAGATAAACAGCGCATGACCTTGCAGGTGGGGCTCAGTTAGAATTTTCTTCTGGTTGAGTAGCCCATCCCACTCAAAAGGTCCCTGAATAAGGATTGTTTAAGGATGTTGAACGAACCACCCATATTTCCAAAGGTGAATTATCCAAACCTCTAAGAATTCCTTTCAACACACGGCTATGATGCCCCCCCCCCCACTACTTCTGCTCATGGTCAGAGATGCACATATCGTCAGCCACTATGGAACATAGTCAATTGGTTAAGGTCAAACAACTGACAAGCAAATCTGTGGGAGTGAGCAGAACATTTGCTGTAGCCCATCTTTTATACCAAGATAAAACAACGTACATGATAACGCTACCAATCAATTAAGATCAGAAGCCATGAGAGCCACTGCCTGGTACTGCATCAAGGCAATTATTATTATTATTATTATTATTATTATTATTATTATTATTATTATTATTATTATTATTATTATTATCATTGTCGTTGTTTAGAAGGCTAGCAGAATCGTTAGCGTGTCGGTCAAAATGCATAGTGAAATTGCTTCCGGTTCTTTACGTTCCTAGTTCAAATCCCGCCCAGGTCAAATTTGTCTTTTATCCTTTCGAGGTCGATGAAATACCAGTACTAATGAAATACTGAAGTCAATGTAATCGACTTGCTGGCTTTATAATTAGAAAGAATTATTGCTTACCCCTAGGTCAGCCCTGACCAGGCAGAACTACAATCGAAAACATCACTCTGAATATCACATCTTTTCACGCACAGTGAATCAATGCTGAGACGTCTTAATAGCATTATAAGCCCCCGGACTATGCAGTGTACTGAGGCCTCTATTTACATAGACACAGCATGCATAGATTACCATTTGACCTCTAGACCCGTGGCACTCCAACCCCAGGAGCAATTGTCCAGTGCGCCCATACTTTACGACTGCACTAATGGCTCAGCGTGGGCTTTGACCGCCCCTGAAGGAACCATATTAGCCGTCCGCTTCCTTATACATAACATACTTGCAATGTATATTGTTCCTCTCCACCTGAAAAAAATGACCGCCTTGTACAGTTCGCACACCCTAATCTTTGTCATTGGACAGCACCGTACCTATAACTACAGTATATAATAAAATGCCCTTTCTTTTTAACACGGTTGGATGTAACTTAAAGGAGATTTGGTTGCTATGTCTAGCAAGTCTAGCGACCACGTAGTGTCCCCGAGTTTTGACTCTGCTCCATCTATCAAGCTGTAGTTATTCAACTTCGTGTGAGCTTTGAATGAGTAAATACCTATGATCAAATGAATTCCAGTTGCGTCTATAAAACCACTGTCTTTCAGTCTATAAATATCTATAAAGCTGAAATGCGAAAAAGCTGTTTGATTTCTTAGTTGTCTCATTTTGGGATGGGAACGGTTTAAGGGGCAGTAGATGGGGTCGGATTGGCGCCAAAATTTACACTGGGAGGTAAAATGGAGTGGGCAATGGTGTGAGGTGGGTTGCAAGTCGCTCGGGGCTACCGTTTGGTTGCCATGGTGAGGAATATGGGAAAGGCAAAGAAGACGAACAAAAGAAGAACGGGAAAAGGAGACAACACGCACAAAACAACACCACCACCAAAACCCGAGCGAAGCACGGAACGGATCAAAATAGCTAGTCTTGTTATACTTCAGGCCTTGTACCTATCTTAGAAAGAATTATTATCTTTAAGGCGGTAACTTGGCAAAATCGTTAGCGCACCGGAAAAAAAAATAATAAGAAAAAACTCTGCGACATCTCTTCTGGCTCTATCCGTTGAGTTCAAATACCTATTTCTTTATTACCCACAAGGGGCTAAAAATAGAAGGGACAAACAAGGACAGACATAGGTATTAAGTCGATTACATCGACCTCAGTGCGTAACTGGTACTTATTTAATCGACCCCGAAAGGATGAAAGGCAAAGTCGACCTCGGCGGAATTTGAACTCAGAACGTGGCGGCAGACGAAATACCTATTTCTTTACTACCCACAAGGGGCTAAACACAGAGGGGAGAAACAAGGACAGACAAACGGATTAAGTCGATTATATCGACCGCAGTGCGTAACTGGTACTTATTTAATCGACCCCGAAAGGATGAAAGGCAAAGTCGACCTCGGCGGAATTTGAACTCAGACGAAATACCTATTTCTTTACTACCCACAAGGGGCTAAACACAGAGGGTACAAACAAGGACAGACACACGGATTAAGTCGATTCCATCGAACCCAGTGCGTAACTGGTACTTATTTAATCGACCCCGAAAGGATGAAAGGCAAAGTCGATCTCAGTGGAATTTGAACTCAGAACGTTACGGCAGACGAAATACCGCTAAGCATTTCGCCCGGCGTGCTAACGTTTCTGCCAGCTCGCCGCCTTAAAGTGACGTTAAGTTCAAATATCGCCGAGGTCAACTTCGCCTTTCATCTTTTTAGGTCGACGAAATAAAGTACCAGTTAAGTACTGAGATTGATGTAATCGACTTAACCCTTCCTATAAAATTACTGGCCATGTTCCAAAATTTGAAACGCTTATATTATATATTGGAGTTTTTGAACAACGACGTCGTTGTTTACAGGATGGGTCAATCATCGCCTGATTGCAGTGAGTGACGAAGAAGGTCACCGCTTTTCGGTTTCTCGACGTTGTTTATATCCTTGACCGATATACATTGGCCACACACACACACACACACACACACACATGACGGGATTCTGCACTGTTTCCGTCGACCAAATTCCAAACACACTTAACGAAGGCACTTTTGCGTGATATTTCGATCTGCTAGAAAGAGTAGTTAAAGCTCACCTAAATCACACCCTACCGCATTGGTTAAAAAAACAAAACAAAACAAACAAAAAGAAGCTTGCGTGCGATGAGATAATGTGGTCTTGGGATCCCTGCCCCATGAAAAAAGATGGAATGGTCACGGCCGGAATGCAGGTCAAGCGACCACGAAGAGATATCTTGTTGCTAATGCTGCTGCTGATGCAGGTATTATGTTGTTGCTTTGGCTAAGAATTGGTCTTGTGTTCTGCCCTCCCCCCAAATGGTGATAAGTTTATTGTTGATCTTGTTTGTATCTGTTATGGGCAACTATTATGTGGTATCTGTTATTGTTGTTGTTGTTGTTGTTATCTAACCCTAGGTCAACTCCAAATGTGCAGACAGACAT
>NC_042997.1:184100105-184105105 GCF_006345805.1 Octopus sinensis
AAACACACACACTGATATATACATATATGCATGGAAACAGACATACGACACATACACATATACACGCATATACACACATAAACACATACGTACATATGCAGACACGCACACACACACACCACACACACACACACATATATATATATACACATCGATACATAGATGCTTATACACGTAGATGCATAGTACTTATACTCGCAGATACATTCATATATACATACATACATATATGCATACATGCACGCACGCACACATACAAATAAATACATGTACATTGTATATATAAACCGCGAATCGCTAGAATTATGCGGTGTATTTTACGCGCTGTTGTCCAAACCTCAGACGACCCTTGACCTATGACGAAAGGTAATTCATCTTTTAGCTGTACGTCTTATCTTAACTAAACCATTTAAACGTATCATTCGCTTTAATTTAGACCGTAAGGTGCAATACGAAGATTTGGTTTTGTTATCGAGCGATCTCATTGTGGGTCTTATGTAGTATTGTTATAGTTTAGCAGTGAAGTGTGTAGTGTAGTGGATTTCCGCCGTCTTTCGATATATATAGATAGAAACACTGTTGTATATATGTGTGTATTTCTATTTATGTGTATGTATATGTGTTGTGTGTCTGTGTGTGTATGTGTAAATGTGTGTGTGGGTGAGTTAATTGTTCACTTGATAAGCTCAGTAGAAAGAACGGTGTTTACATTTTTTGTGTGTGTATGTGCATGTGTGTGTTTGTGTGTGCGTGTGTGCGTGTGTGCGTGCGTGTGTGTGTGTGTGTGTGTGTGTGTGTGTGATATGTTGTCTCTAAGCATACGTTTGTTGTTTGGTGTTGTTATTCAGGCCCCAGGTCAGTTCCAAGCGGACACACCCTACTATCAAAAACGTCGTTACAGGCATGACCATCCTGCCATTAGTCATTATATATATATATATATATATATATATATATATATATATATATAACTACATACATACAATACACAAACTCGTACACACATACACACAGAGTAACACACATAATACATAATATATCCATCTATCTATCTATCTATCTATCTATCTATCTATCTATCTATCTATCTATCTATCTATCTATCTGTGTGAGTATATATATATATATATACATATATATATATATATATATATATATATATATATATATATATATATATATATATATATATATATATATATATTATATATATATATATATATATATATATATATTTATATGAAAAAACAAGTCAAAAATAGAAAATGCTAAAATAATTTTATAGTGAACATTTCAGTACCGGTTTCGGTCATTTTATATATATATATATATATATATATATGTGTGTGTGTGTGTGTGTGTGTTGTGTGTGTGTGTGGTGTGTGTGTGTGTGTTTAGAACTACATTATCTGTGTCCTGCTTTTTTTTAAAGTAATGTGTGATTTGAGAGAGAGACATAGCTGCTATTTCTAGCAAACCAAGCGGCTTCGTAGAGACAGGGCCTCGTTGACTCGTAATGTACGGTGACTGTGTTTACATGCATGTGCATTTGTTTGTATTTGAGTGCGTGGGTTGCTTCTGCAGTTGTTTAGCCCAAGGTTGTTGTTTAACCATGATCGAGCCGACCTGTGATCAACGACTGTAATCCTGTTGCTTTTTTCTTTCTTTTTCTTTTTTTTTTTTTGTATATCAGGGTCAACATTGTTTTATGTGACCTTCCTTTCTTCGCTTGCGTGGGTTTGATGCGTCAGGTGAAAGAAATATCGTACCTGATGTTTATTTCTGTATGAACATTCTAACTAACTGAGACTATCCCCGTATTCATTTCAGGCTATCTAGATCTATGTCTTTCATTGTTAAACGACGGTAGGATGTAATTTGAGCGAGATTTGGCTGCTATTTCTAGCAGGTCGAATGACCACGTAGAGGTTCTCCCTTTGATTTGCTAAGATGTGTGTATTGTGTGATGTGTTGGTATATGTCTGCATGTATCGTTTATATCTTTTTGTTGCTTCAGTCATATGACTGTGGCCATGCTGGGGCACCGCCCTAAAGGGTTTTAGTCGAACAAATCGACCGTGGAAATTATTTCTTAAGCCTAGTAATTATTCTATCGGTTTCTTTGCCGAATCGCTAGGTCACTAGGTCATAAAGTCACAAACACCGGTTGTCAAGCAGTGGTGGGGAAACACAGACACCAAAACACACACACACACACACACACACACACACACACACACACACACACACACACACACACATACACACACGCACAACGGGCTTCTTTCAGTTTCCGTCTACAAAATCCACTCACAAGGTTTTGGTCGGCTCGAGGTAAATGTAGAAGTCACTTGCCCAAAGGTGTCACGCAGTGGGACTGAACTCGGAACCGTGTGGTTGGAAAGCCAGCTTCTTATCATACAGCCGTGCCTGTAGAGTGCAGTGTACCTGTAAATGTGTTTTTGGGTGCACATGTACCTCTGTACATGTGCACGAAAGTTGCGAGTGAAAGATACAACATAAATGTAATACCAAGCGCAACCAAAAGTATCAGTGGGGAGGCGGGGCTCGTGGGGTCCGAGCTAAACCCGCACCCACTCCACCCGTAACGTCTTCCGGTCTGTCCCATCATTCGATTTCTGTCCATTTATTGTAATTCATGAAAAATTTTTAAATTCGATTTATTGTAAAAACCCATTCGTGTGTCTGACCCCATCATCAGATTGTATTGTCCCATCTTTGTTCGCCCCTTGTGGGTAATAATAAAACAACATGTACCTCTGTGCCGTCCCGTATGTGAGGCGTCCAGTGACTCCCCCACCCCACCCCACCCCACCCCATATATAAATGCACGCGCGAGTGAACGCGCACGCGTGTGTGTATGTATGTATGCATGTGTGTATGTATGTGAGTATATTATGAGCAATTAACAGGATAGGTTGTGTGACGGATACGGTATAGTGTATGTGTGTAATAAATTTACCGGACACCATGTTTGTATGTGTGTGTCTGTATAGGTGCGTGATTGCGCGTGTGTGTGTGTGTGTGTGTGTGATTGTGTGTGTGTGTGTGATTGTGCGTGTGTGTGATTGTGTGTGTGATTGTGTGTGTGTGATTGTGTGTGTGTGTGATTGTGTGCGTGTGTGTGATTGTGCGTGTGTGTGATTGTGTGTGTGTGTGATTGTGTGAGTGTGTGTGATTGTGCGTGTGTGTGATTGTGTGTGTGTGCGTGTGATTGTGTGTGTGTGTGTGTGTGATTGTGTGTGTGTGATCGTGTGTGTGTGATTGTGTGTGTGATTGTGTGTGTGTGTGTGATTGTGCGTGTGTGTGATTGTGTGTGATTGTGCGTGTGTGTGATTGTGTGTGTGTGATTGTGTGTGTGTGTGATTGTGTATGATTGTGTGTGCGTGTGTGTGATTGTGCGTGTGTGTGTATGTGTGTGATTGTGTGTGTAATGTTGATTCAGCTTGCACGGATGGGAGCACGCGAGCGTGAGTGTGTGTGTGTGTGTGTGTTAGTGTGTGTTAGTGTGTGTTAGTGTGAGTTTATATGTTTATGTGTACGGATGTATGTATGTGCGTAAATGTGTGCTCATATGTAGGTGCTTTTTTATGTTACACGCATCTGTGTGTGTGTGTACGTGTATGTATGTAAACGTGTTTGTTTATATGCAGGTGCTATGTGCACAAACGCATGTGTGCACGCGTGTGAGTGTTGTGCACGTGTTCGTGTGTGTGCGTGAGTGAACGTATGTGTGGATGTAAGTCCGGTCGTTATCTCGTTATCATTTACTAATTAACAAATCAGCCAGTCAGTCGGCTGTCAATTCGCCCGATCAGCCTCTATGCAAGTACGGAAAAGTCGATATTTATTCACCTCTCTGCATTCTGAGCTCAAATCCCTCGGAGGTCAACTTTATCTTTTGTACATCCACAGTCCTATAAAAATAGTACTAATTAAGTTAATCAACGTTAATAGGTTGGTAGCATCGTTAGAATATCGGGATCTTATTATCGGTTTGAACGGCAGTTTTTTCTAGCGGTATCATATGAAATTGTCACCCATAATTATGACCCTAGTATCGATCTATTGCATTTCGATATGTTTTAGGGTCAGGGTTAGAGTTAGGGGTGGGGGGAAGGGTATCTTTTTTTTCTTCAGAAATGTAAATAAACCCAATCTGTTTCTTAAACGAGGGACATATTCATACGGCACAGAATGATTTTTAACTCAATAGACGTCATTGATTGGTTGAAATTGCAGAATTTGAAGAAAAACAACAACAAATATCTTACAAACTATATAATTTCCTCAATAAAGCCAAGAGAAAAAGATGTTTTATAAACACATTCTACCAGTATACGAAGTTGAAAAGTGTTTAGTTACGTGGAAATTATTTTTTAAAACTGCCGTTCAAACCGAAAAGATCCGAATATCGAACAATGTTTGCAGTTATTCCCTTACGACTCTTTACGTTCTGAGTTTAAATACTAGCACACTCAACTTTGCCTTTCATTCTCCTGGGGGTTAATTAAATTAAGTACTAGTCATGTACTGAGGCCGATTTGGATTGAATTGGATTGCCTAGGTTTAGTCCACAGCTGGACGAAAGCCACATGTTTTCTCCATCAACCACGGTTTGATGTGGAAGACGTGGACTTGAGCTTGAGATCATACTGGTTTCATGAGTCCACTCTAACACACTGGCTTGACATGGCTTGGCAGAAAAGTGCAGTTTTTATACTCTTACTCAGGAGTAGTTAAGTCAATTACATTGACTCCTAGTGCTCAACTGGTACCAATTTTGTCGACCCCGAAAGGATGAAAGACGAAGTCAGCCTCGACGGAATCTGAATTCAGAACGTATAGACAGACAAAATGCCGCACTAGTTAGGCGTCCAGTTCAGAAAGTCTCGTGGGCCGCACTTTGCCCATGACTAGTTTATGAGAAGGGTGGTGGGGGCGGTGATGATGCAGGGGTCGCATCTAAGTCTGGGTTT
>NC_042997.1:184110105-184145105 GCF_006345805.1 Octopus sinensis
TTTCTCCTGCATTTGCTCTATAAGTCATAGCTAGTAATACTACTCAGTATAAATGATAAACCATACAGGAAGCGGACTGGATTATGATAATCTATGTGGAACTCTTAACATAACAATAACCGTCGTAGATCTATATGTACACGCAATTTCTACATTTTTACAAACACACACACACACACACACACACACACACACACACACACACACACCGAGGCACTCATATATTAAGAACAGAAAAGCTGGCATTATTTTACTCCATGGTTTACAATTGTTTCGACAGTGTACGGGTGACAAGTCAAACAACATGTTTATTGACATCGATTTGGTCATGTCCATTAAGTACTGTTTACTAGACATATGTTGAAGGTGCGTGTCCGAGTGTCTTAGGTGCTGCACTTGCGATCGCCAGATAGTGGTTTCCATTCTCAGACAGGCGATGCGTGATGTTCTTGAGCAAAACACTTCATTTCACATTGCTCCAGTCCACTCAGTTGTAAATAGGTTGGCCCTGCGATGAACTGGCGTTCCGTTCAGGAGGAATGTTGGCCTGCTCGCCTAGTCGGTGTGGTGGTATCATTCAAAAGCTACAGCAAACCGTGGAAGCGCATTGTGATAGTAGTGCATCACAATATTCAATAGTCTAGTCCATACAATGATATGTATATATGCAGGGTACTGTGAGTAAACTGTCTAAATTACGCAAAAATGAAAATAACACTGACATCTCATTTTAACAGACATATCTACAAAAATTACATAAAAATATCTTGAAATACTAAACAGTAAATTTATTAAATAAAATCGCCATTGGCCTCAACCACGACCCCAAGACGTCTTCAGAATCTCCTGCAACTCTTCTGGGTAGTCTCTTTGTTTAAGTTGGTGAATGCTGCCATAATCCTTGCCTTCAGTTCATCTTTGATGTTACAAGGACTTTTGTTGGTCTCTCGCTCAGCTGCGCTCCACACATAATAATCAAGGATGTTAGGGGTGATATGGTCGCAGAAATTGCCTGACAGCCATGACTGAGTTCTCTTGCTTGTTTGGTATGGTGCAGAGTCCTGTTGCCAGACACAGGGTCTTCCAGCAGCCACCCCCTTGACGCAGGGCAGCACTACTTCCTCCAGGCATTTGATGTAGGCTTCCGCGTTGAGTCTGAGGCTGTGTGGGAAGATGAATGGAGGCATAATGTCGCCATCACTAGTGATCACTCCAAATACCATGATGTTGACTGGATGTTTGATTTTTATCACTCTCAGTACATGTCATCAGATTCCACTGTCATCAGATTGACACCCAAACACTCTGAAATGTTCGTATTGGAGTTTCCGGCGCGAATGGCAAGCTGTATAGCATGTCATTTCCAAATCTCTGGCAGACTGAATTGTATTATGGTGCTGTTTTTCTCACAAACGGTGCCCAACTGCCCCTACTATACTGTGTAGTCGACAGAATCAGAAACATACGATGCACATGCGCAAAATTAGAAATATAAAATGGCGACAATTTACCCATCGCACCCTCTGTCTGTCTGTGTGTGTGTGTGTGTGTGTGTGTGTGTGTGTGTGTATATATATATAAGGTTAGCCAAAAGTCACCTGACAGTAAATCCAAGATTTATTTATGTTTAACGACTGAATGAATTTAATAAAAGCATCTAAATATGAACCATCGTAAAGATTGTTCAGACTGAAGTCCTTCTTGAGCAATACACTTCCCACTCGAGTCAATACAGAATTAGAGATAGCATTTCTAATTCTGATTTTTGATTTACTGTCGGATGACTTTTGGCGAACCCTGTCTCTCCCTCACTCTCTCTCTCTCCCTCTCTCCCTGCCTCCCTCTCCCCCTCTCTCTATATATATTCATATGTATATGTATATCATTACCTGTAGACGTGACTTGACCATCTGCGGCAGTAGATAGAATGACATAGAATCGGCAGACCGTCATATCATACAGCTGGTTTTATTTAATTATCTCCCCTATCTGTTTTACATCAGATTTCGTCGTTGTCAGCTTTGCCATTCTTCAAAATGTGTTGCCTTAGCGAGCAGTCAACTGCAGTGTCTATAGTCTACGCTGTGATATATCCTGATCTGGATTAAGGGTTAGAATTTAGGGTTAGAGTTAGGGGTTGGGGTTAGGGTTAGAGTTTAACAGTGCGCTAGACTGTAAACGGCCAGGGAGACCACACGCTGAGTTGGCACCAAATAAAATACAGGTCAAGCGGACAAAAGACTTCATAGTATTTTGTGACTTGTTTCTAAGTTCTGAGATCACCTGTCGCAAACGTTAGTCAACTTTACCTTTCAAATTTTCTTGGAGTAAATAAATAAGAGTATCTCCCAGTTACTAGAGTACATTCGCTCCACTATATTTTTTCTGTGAATTTGTGGCCTATGCCTTTCTTAGAAATTGTCAATATTATTTTACGTTCTGAGTTCAAATTCTGCCGAGATCAACTCTGCCATTAATCCTTTCAGGGTCGATAAAATAAGCCCCAGCTGGACACTGGAGTAGAGGCAATCGACTAGCCCCTCACCCACCTCCAAATTTCAAGCCTTGTGTCTTTAAGAGAAGGGATTAGTGTTATGATTAAGGCGGTGAGCTGGTAGAAACGTTAGCACACCGGGCAAAATGCTTGGCGACATTTCGTCCGTCTTAACGTTCTGAGTTCAAATTCCGCCGAGGTCGATTTTGCATTTCATCGTTTCGAGGTCGACAAGATAAGTATTAGTTGATCAGTTGGGTCGATGTAATCGACTTACCCACTCCCTCGGAATTGCTGGCCTTGTTCTAAATTTTGAAATCAATGTTGTGACTAAAATCTGTAGCCACGCCTACATCAAAAACACAAAAGCAACAACAAGAAAACAGGTCAACAACATCCACAGACAAAAATCAAAACAAACAAAATCAGCAACTGTAACCATAACAATACCACCTACAACCAACAGTAACACGATATCTAACAATAGTTACACGACCGCCGCCGATAGCAACTCCACTGCCACCGACGACGACAACAATAACACCAAGTGGAGGCGCAATGGCCCAGTGGTTAGGGCAGCGGACTAGCGGTCGTAAGAACGCAGTTTCGATTCCCAGACCGGGTATTGTGAGTGTTTATTGAGCAAAAACACCTAAGCTCTACGAGGCTCTAGCGTGGGTGGTGGTGAACTCCGCTGTACTTTTCACCACAACTTTCTCTCACTCTTTCTTCCTACTTCTGCCACAAAGCAGAGGAACCATGATGTAACCCACTATGGTGTGGTAAACTTTCAGACCCTAGTCCAGATTGCGAATCCTCTGTACTCCAGGATGGTTAGCATGCCGGGCGAAATGTTTAGCAGTATTTCGTCTGCCGCTACGTTCTGAGTTCAAATTCCGCCGAGGTCGACTTTGCCTTTCATCCTTTCGGGGTCGATAAATTAAGTACCAGTTACGCACTGGGGTCGATATAATCGAGTTAATCCGTTTGTCTGTCCTTGTTTGACCTCTCTGTGTTTAGCCCCTTGTGGGTAATAAAGAAATAGGCTATCAATAACATCACCATTACCAGACAAGCCGGACAAGTTTGTTCAAATGTCTAGAACCATGCTTATCTGGAAAGGGAGATGTTATCTTCCAATGAATTTTACTGAAAGGTGGATGAAAATGGCGAGAGTGGTTCACGGAAATGGGCCTACTCTGAACATGCTCCTAAAGGCTAGAGAACACACTTGAGAGTGGGCTCTTGGTAGTCAGGGTAATCCTGTATCAGTGTGTTTCCTCGCTTGGCTTCCTTCTTATTGGAGCGTTTTATTTCATATCTTTTCTATACCTTTTTTTGTTTCCCAGAGGTTTGTTTCTGTCCAAAGTACCACCGTTTGTTCTTGCAACACTTCTTCTACCATTGACTGAGTGGCAAATTGTTGTTGCTATTATCTTATAAAAATTCTGCTTGTCATACCGTTACTTTGCCCGTTGGTAACGCTTTCACCTGATTAGAGAAAAAGGAGAAAGAAAAGAAGGAGAGAGAAGCGTTCATGACGTAAGGCAGAGGGAATGTAATTGTAACGCTTTCACGTGATTAAGTGAAGGGAAAGAGAGGAGAAAGAAAAAGAAGAGAGAAAAAAGGATAAGGCGAAAAGTGAGACAGAAAGAGGGAGAAAGAAAAAAGGGAGAGAGAAAAAGAAGGAGAGAGAAAAGAGAGAGAGAGAAGCGTCATGACGTGAGGTAGGGGAACGTAATATTTATTACGTGGTCAAAGAAGTTAGTTGGCGGTAGTGATGATATAGAGGAGGAGAGTTAAAAATGTTTTAGCAAAGGGTTCATGTTCTGATGGTGAGATTAGAGAAAGGTACAGAGAGAGAGAGAGAGAGAGAGAGAGAGAGAGAGAGAGAGAGAGAGAGAGAGAGAGAGAGAGAGAGAGAGAGAGAGGGGGAGAGAGAGAGAGAGAAGAGTGATAGAGAGATGATGATATAGTGGTGGTGGTGGTGAAGATGGAGGTGTTGGTGGTGGTGATTGGATAGTGAAAAGTGTATTTAAAAAAAAAATTGAACCAAGTTTTTTATATCACCTATTACTTAACGCATGCGCATAAGTGCAATTCCGTGAAATATTGGTGCTCCTTTAAGTGGCAGATATATGCAATTTAACTAAAGATTGTATCATATGTAGTGGTTATTTTCTTTTGCTTATGGGGAAAATAGAAAAATAAGGGTGAATATTTTTCTTATGAGTGCTGTGTATTAAGTCTATAAAATTGAGCATAAAATATATGAAGTATATATATATAAAGTGCTTTAAGTAATCATCGTTTATCAATTTCTTTCATTGTTCAATGAGTAGCAGATGAGCGATTATCTTTCCATACAGACATAGTACAGGCTACGCTTTCAGTTTTTTTTGGATAAAGTTTCCAAAAATAACCCAATAGGTTTACCATTAATTCCGCGAAATATTAACGGTTCCCGCTAGTTATTATTAAGACGGCTAAGGCGGCGAGATGGCAGAAACGTTAGCACGCCGAGCGAAATGCTTAGCGGTATTTCGTCTGCCGTTACGTTCTGAGTTCAAATTCCACCGAGGTCGACTTTGCCTTTCATCCTTTCGAGGTCGATTAAATAAGTACCAGTTACGCACTAGGGTCGATATAATCGACTTAATCCGTTTGTCCGTCTTTGTTTGTCCTCTCTGTGTTTAGCCCCTTATGGGTAGTAAAGAAATTGGTATTTCGTCTGCCGTTACGTTCTGAGTTCAAATTCCGCCGAGGTCGACTTTGCCTTTCATCCTTTCGAGGTCGATTAAATAAGTACCAGTTACGCACTGGGGTCGATACAATCGACTTAATCCGTTTGTCCCTTCTGTGTTTAGGCCCAGAATTTGAACTGAGAACGTAAAGACAGACGAAATACCTATTTCTTTACTACTCACAAGGGGGCTAAACACAGAGAGGACAAACAAGGACAGACAAACGGATTAAGTCGATGATATCGACCCCAATGCGTTACTGGTACTTATTTAATCGACCCCGAAAGGATGAAAGGCAAAGTCGACCTCGGCGGAATTTGAACTCAGAACGTATCGGCAGACGAAATACGGCTACGCATTTCGCCCGACGTTCTAACGATTCTGTCAGCTCGCCGCCTTTTTATGTTATATTATTGGACCGTAATAGTGTTGCTTATGTTATAACAATGGGGGAAAGTAAACTGTGTTAAATTTTGTTTTTAAAATGAGATCGTTTTCCATAAGATCTGGGTTTCCGTTAGCATAGCTAGTTTTTGCATTGTCTAGAAGCCCTGGTGGTTATTTTTTGTTCATATTCTTCATCGTGCCATGTACAGCAATCTTATTAGAACTATTTTTATTGTGATAACCCACATCTTGCGTATTTCCCTTTTGTGGTTCTTGCATTGTTTTTGTACTTTTCAATTCTTTTCATGCGATGGCTTTGATTAAAAGAGATATAAATTTTAATGTCAGTCTAACTGATTTACTTTAATATCACCGTGACCCAAATTATCGTAACCAGACCATAGTCACGTTCCGAGTTTTGTACATGCTTGTAACACAACGATTTTTATATCGAGGTGTCGGCGGATAAGGCTTTGCAAAGTCTGGACAGCTAGAAAAGTTATGGACAGTTGTTTTATCTATTTTGACTGCATAGTCTGCTGTTCCTGTTAGCCTATTGTCTCAGCATTTAATTTTCAGACGAATCGTGCCGGACACTGGTCAGTGGAAGCTTATTTTTACCATTTTGTTTTTACTTTCAAATTCCATTTTCTTTTTATCCTATTTTCTTTTTAAAAATATTTTCCTCTTTTTACTTTTTTACTTTCTCGTCATATAAATATTTATTTTTCAGCTTAAATTATCTATTAGTGGCGATCTTTCGTCTCTAGTAGACCTTTCCGTCGATTTCCGTAAAAAAATTTTTTTTCTTACATATGGGCTTGCGGGAACTTTTGAAGTAATATACATACATATACACATACACCGAGTAAAAAATTTCAGTTATCTCTTTCTTTCACACATTACTTGTCTCTTCACACACACTAACAGAAGCACTTCACTTACACAACATACTGTCTGTCTCCCACACCCCAAATAACACACACACACACACATGTACATCAATGCTTCACATGCACGGTAACTTCAAAAGAATTTCCCTCGTCATACAATCGCTGTCTCTTAGTCTCTTTCGCTCTCATTACTTCAAAAGTTCCCGCAAGCCCATATGTAAAAAAAAAAAATTTTTTTACGGAAATCGACGGAAAGGTCTACTAGAGACGAAAGATTGCCCTATTAGTTTGTGTTTCATTGTTTTCATATAGCCACCTTATTAAAATAACCAGTGTCTTTTGGTACCCTTCGTAATTACTCTCTCTTTGTATTTAGCCCTTCTTCGTTGTGCGCGGATAGGCATATCTTATCTAGATCTATTTTAAGATGGTGAGGTCAGAATGTCGCGAACAGTCTTCCCCCACTCTGTCTATTTATATACATACACATAGTCAATTTATTATATTGAAGATGTACTTTATGACTCCGATGGCTTATGTTAAACACATCTTATTTTTAGCCTTGCTTTCAAGTTTTAATATTAGTCCAACTCTGCAAGACAGCAAACTGACAGAATTGCAACCATGCCGCGCAAAATGCTTAGCGACATTTCGTCCGTCCTTACGTTCAAATTCCGCTGAGATCGACCTTACCTTTTATCCTCTTTCAGGGTCGATAAAGTAAGTATCCGTTGAGTACTCGTTCGCTGTCATCGACTATTCCCCCTCCACCGAAATTGCTGGCCTTGTACCAAAATTTGAAACCAAAATTAGTCTCTTAAGGCGGAGGGCTAACAGAATCGTTAAGCCTACCGGACAAAAATTTTAGGGGCATTTAATCCGTCTTTACGTTCCGAGTTCAAATACCGCCGAGGTCGACTTTGCCTTTCATCCTTGCGGGATCGATAAAATAAGTACCTGTTGAGTATTGGAGTCGATATAATCAACTTCACCCCTCATATTTGCTGGCCTTGTGCCAAAATAAGAAAAGAATATCAATCTAGCTTTTCAATAGCACCTCTTTTTAAAAAATTATCTCTGTTTCATTTTTGTGCTGGACCCAGTCAGTTTCTTGTGAGTATTGACTGATTTCTGCTAATTCACCGATTTCATTATCTAAATCTAACTTAATTAATTTGTTTCTCCTTCCTGTAGCTTTGATACACTTTTTAATCCCTACTTATTTTGATACCACGTGTAATTTTAAATATAGCTTTTACTAGGTCCTCCTGGGAGATGCTGTGTCTCGTAATTATCATTTACTTTTTCTTCTTTACATGTTCCAGTATTTGTGCTGCGGTCATGCTGGGGCACCGTCTTGAAGGGCTTAGCTACAAAAAATCGTTGGTATTTTTAAAATCTGGAGCTTATTCTCTCGGTCACTTTTGTCGAATCGCCGATTTACAGTAACGTAAAGAAACCAACACCGGGTGTCTAGCAGTGGTAAGGTGTCTAGCGTGGAGGTTAAATTTGACAGTTTGCGTGAAAGAAAAAGGAAACACAAATATCCCATCAATAAACTAAAAGTATTTTACAAAATAAAAAAAAATATCAACTAGATTATGACTGGGAGATAACAGTTTACTCAAAGTAGCTGCCCTCAGCCTCCGCCATGGGCTCAAGACGGCTCCGGAACCTGGCACATGCTTTCCCCCACCGGAAAGATCTTCGAACACCTCCCTGATCTTGGCCACCAACTCGGCTTTGGTGCTGCAGACTGAGCGGTTAGTGTCTTTCTCAACCGCGTCTCACACAGTAATCGATGAGATTAAAATCACGCACTCACGCTCCATTTAAACAAGTACAGGTGCACGTATTGTTCGATCGTCTTGGATACCAGTTTGGTTATAATCTAACTGAAGTTCTTTGAAACGCAACTCATTGTTGGTTTCGTGTTATTTATAAACTTGAAAAAAAGAAAAAAAAAAAGAACTGAAATTCGCAACAGGTATACGACATCAAATATATAAATAAATCCTAATTTCTCTCTTTTCTTTGAAAGTTTCAAAATTCATCTTTTTTTTTTTCTGAAATCAGCGTGGATTCTATAACTGTTGAACTCTAGACACTTCTAGTTTGGAGTAAATAGATGCTTGGCTACTTTCTTCTGAGTTAAGCTGACCAGGTTAAGTAGAATGATATAACTAACCTCAGGCGTAACAACATCAATAAGAATTCAAACTCTTAGAAACTCTACTATTCTGAACGGTTAGAAAACGTTAATCTTCTAATGTTTCTCATTTTATTTTCAGTGACAAAGACATTTATTTAAGCGTTCGTTAATAGCGTAAACACGATCAATGATTATCTTTACGAGCAATTTGTTCAGCAATTATCACCTATAGTTTTCAAATGGATACAATAAAGACGAAACAGAAATGCTGCAATTTTTATCTGATTATTCAGGCCAAAAAGGCCTAAAATGCTTACGCATACTACCTCTTATCCTTGAATTAACCACTATAAAAATATGTACAATACTGCACATGGTTGAGTGGCGGGTGTACAAGAATGGTTGTTTGATTAAGAAACTCTCTGTGATGTTTTGGATAGGTTTGAACCTCAAAGTATGAATGACATTCCTAGAATGCATGGTAAGTCGGGGGTCTACGACGGCATCCATCAGCAGCGTAGGGTAGTGGCTATTTTTTTTTGTCCTAACTGGAACAAAAAAGTCAGAATTCTTCAGTCGCTTTAATTATCTCAACACCTTCATGCAGGGAACGATGGCTTCATGTTTTACAACGGCAGACAAGATCGACGGACAGAAACGAAAGCTAGAAGCATGGAAGAGTCGAGTGTTAAGAGATTGTTATGGCATGTTTCGTCAATTAGCGACAATCATCGCTGATGCAGGGGAAGACCTTAATATTACATCTCGACGAAATGTCATCAGAGAACACTTGACGGATCTTGCAAACCGGTTTCAGTTTTACTTTCCAGCAGAAGAAGATCCACGGAAAGGGAATGGATGGATCCGAAATCCATTTCTTCCACTGCAAGATGACTTAAGTGTCATTATGGAGGATAAATTGTTGGAGTTGGCTGGTGACGAAAGATTGAAGAGGAGTTTCGAAACTGCAACATCACTTGGTCCCTTTTGGATTAAAGTGAAAGCAGAATATCTTGAGCTTAGCGAAATTGCTCTGAAAACTCTTCTCCCATTTCTTTCAACATACATCTACGAGACTGGCTTCTCAACCATGAGTGCCATTAATACAAAGTACTGAAATAATATGGATATTCATTCTCCATTGCGCGTGTCACTGTCCTCAATTGAACCACGACTAGACAAACTGACAAAGAAGAAGCAGGCTCACCATTCGCATTAGTAAAAATTAAGATTATAAAATGCTTATGTAATATTGTATTATTTGTTTACAAAATAAATTGAATAAATTCATTAGAGTAGAGTTGATAGTGTTCTGAAAGCAGTAGCGATAGAATACAGTAGATTGGAGGGTGGGTGGGGAGATAGTTAAGGATTGGAGGGCATCGCGACAAATGTTACAATGACAAAAAAATCAACCGATCAATTATTCAAAGCGAAACACTTAGGATGTCAGAGCCAAGGCGTGCGCTCTTATCGCTATGGAACAAAACGTGTTCGATGGGTCCAGATGGTAGAGGTGGGAGATGACATGAAATCCACGTTTAGGTCTTTAAGGGATCACGAAGAAGCATGCTGTTCGATTCCAGACTGATGAGTGTAGTTTTCTAGCAGTATATTACCTGGGGATGGGTGGGGGGTAAGAATCTAAAGAATGGGAGACAAATTGCATTGAGTCATTGAGTTATTTCCCCCTTTATGAAATGTATTTGAAGATCGACGATGTTGACTTTTGTTTTATCCTTTTGATGTCAGTAAAATAATTATCAGTCTAATAATTATAGGCGCAGGAGTGGCTGTGTGGTGAGTAGCTTGCTAACCAACCATATGGTTCCGGGTTCAGTCCTACTGCGTGGCATCTTGGGCAAGTGTCATCTGCTATAGCCCCGGGCCGACCAATGCCTTGTGAGTGGATTTGGTAGATGGAAACTGAAAGAAGCCTGTCGTATATATGTATATATATATATATATATATGTGTGTGTGTGTTTGTGTGTCTGTGTTTGTCCCCCTAGCATTGCTTGACAACCGATGCTGGTGTGTTTACGTCCCCGTAACTTAGCGGTCCGGCAAAAGAGACCGATAGAATAAGTACTGGGCTTACAAAGAATAAGTCCCGGGGTCGATTTGCTCGACTAAAAGGCGGTGCTCCAGCATGGCCGCAGTCAAATGACTGAAACAAGTAAAAGAGTAGAAGAGTAAAGAGAGTCTAATGTTGTGTTTCATTGTGCCTGTGTTATAAATGAGTATTATTATTATTATGCGAAGAAAGACCGCGAGCTGGTGGAACCTTTAGTACGCCGGGCAAAATTCTTAGCGGCATTTCGTCCGTCCTTACGTTCTGAGTTCAAATTCTGCCGTGGTCGTCTTTGCCTTTCATCCTTTCGGGGTCGATAAATTAAGTATCAGTGAATCACTGGGGTCGACTAGGCCACTCTCCAAAAATTTCGGGCCTTGTGCCAAGAGTAGAAAGGATATGCGAAGAGAAAGGCTGGGATAGGGATATCAGTAGAGTTCCAGACGCAATGCCTTGCGGTAGTCGTTATGGCTTTCTGACTCCGAGTTCAAATGTTATAAAGGATGGACTTTGCCTTTCATCTTCAAGGATCTATAAAATAAATACCAGTAAATATAAGCTCGACTTATTCGATTATTCTGCCTACCAAAATGCGTGTTCCTGGAAATATATTGGAAGTGTTAGAATTATTTTTATCAATATCATGGTTTTTTTTTTAAATGCGGCATATTGGCCGAGTCATTAGCATACTACACTTAATGCTTAGCAGCATTTCGTCCGTTTTCACATTCTGAGTTCGATTTCCGCAGAGATTGATTTTTTTTTTACCTTTCACCCTTTCGAGGTTAATAAAATCAGTGCCAGTTAAGCACTGGGGGTCGATGTAATCGACTAGCCCCTCCCCACCAATAAAATTTCAGGCCTTGTAGCTATAGTAAAATAAAATAAAATAAATGGGTCCTTTTAAAGCCTAGCCAGGCTCAGGGGCCCGGTTTCTCGGTTTCAATGGCGTATGTGTTCCCCAGCTGGACGGGACGCCGGTCCATCGCAGCGTTACTCATTTTTGCCAGCTGAGTGGACTGGAGCAACGTGAAATGAAATGTTTTGCTCAAGAACACAACGCGTCGACCGGTGCAGGAATCGAAACCACAATCTTACGATCATGATGCTGACACCCTAACCACTAAACCACGCGCCTCCACTGTACCTATAGCAGAAAATATTATTATCCTATTTTCTTTATTTTTTTTTCAAGGCGGCATGGTGGCAGAATCGTTAGCATGCCAGATAAAATGCTTAATGGCGTTTCTTCTAGCTTTACGTTGAGTTCGAATTCTGCCGAGGTCAACTTTGCCTTTCGAGATTAATAAAGTAAGTACCAGTCACATACTGGTACTTTCCCACAAAGTTGGTAACCCTATGCCAAAATTAGAATTATTATCATGTTTTTTAACTGTTTCTACTGCACCAGTAAACCCTCTGTGTTTCAGAGGTTTGTACAGCGTCACCTTTTTTATTTCTATTACTCTTTTTTTCTCTTTTACTCTTTTACTTGTTTCAGTCATTTGACTGCGGCCATGCTGGAGCACCACCTTTAGTCAAGCAAATCGACCCCGGGACTTATTCTTTGTAAGCTCAGTACTTATTCTATCGGTCTCTTTTGCCGAACCGCTAAGTTACGGGGACGTAAACACACCAGCATCGGTTGTCAAACAATGCTAGGGGAACAAACACAGACACACAAACATATACACACACACACGCATATATATATATACATATATACGACAGGCTTCTTTCAGTTTCCGTCTACCAAATCCACTCACAAGGCATTGGTCGGCCCGGGGCTATAGCAGAAGACACTTGCCCAAGATGCCACGCAGTGGAACTGAACCCGGAACCATGTGGTTGGTTAGCAAGCTACTTACCACACAACCACTCCTGCGCCTATGCTTCAACTATTTTTATTCTATTGTATAATTCGCTTGTGTTGTGTTAAGCATTCTTTTAGCGTTTCTCTTTGACTGTTGTGTAGAAGAATATGTGTAATATAAACTGTATCATTTCGATAGGTGATGTGATTATTTGAGTAGTTGTGTAGAGCATGGGCTGTTTGAGTTATGTTATATTATTGATTGCAAATACGTGGAATATAATTTGTGGGGGCGAAGTTGTTGATGTGTAGGATGTGTTGTTATATCAGATATCGATTATATAAGTATTATTTTATAGGTTAGTGTTTGTGTGGAGTATGTGCTGTGTTTATTTGGTGGCGATTGTACACAGCCATGATTGCCAAATTTTCTCAGAGCGCAACGCGTATATTGATAGCTAGCTTCAAAATGTCCTAGGAAGTCATTTCAACACAGAAAATATATTAAATTATTTAAATATGCAATACGAGTAAAAAATGGAAGCACGCATTAAATGATTGCTACAAAGCTAATGTGACACCTGACTTTGATGTGATTTACAAATTTTATTCGGTTAAGGAATATTTGACAAAGCGCCGAATAGAAACAGTTTCAGTCGATAGAAATGTTATTTCTTTGTTTTGATGTTCGTTAATGACGAGAACGCCCGTTCGCATAAATATGAGGTAGAAAACAGCTCTAATGCTTTTAAAACATTTCCTGTAATCTCTGGCGGGATCCTTTTGTATCGATACCCAGAAGCTGTCAATTGATTGTTGGGCAAATTTTTGATTTTAATGTAATGTCACAGAATACGTCAGTCAGTTGGTCTCGTGCATCAGTGAGTTTAGTACTATCGTGAGAATTCACAAACAATGGCACAATACATTGAAGGATTGTAACTGATTGAGTCCTTGTAGCTGA
Organism: Octopus sinensis; assembly: GCF_006345805.1. Lineage (NCBI taxonomy): Eukaryota > Metazoa > Mollusca > Cephalopoda > Octopoda > Octopodidae > Octopus > Octopus sinensis. The sequence goes on from NC_042997.1 coordinate 184,123,625, forward strand.
GTTAGATGCTTCCACATTTGTGTCAGTAATACTTCTACATATCAAAAGAATGGAAACATGCTAAAACCCCACTTCTGAATGGTATTTTTGTTTCAAGACTTCAATTTTCTGGAGAAGTGATCTTAGTCCTGGTTCATAGAAATAATTAAATATCTTTGCATTGCCTCCAATGATTCGTAAAGGAGTCTATCTCTACGTCGTCAAGAAACAAGAAATAAGGCGGCGAGCAGGCAGAAACGTTAGCACGCCGGGCGAAATGCGTAGCCGTATTTCGTCTGCCGTAACGTTCTGAGTTCAAATTCTGCCGAGATCGACTTTGCCTTTCATCCTTTCGGGGTCGATAAATTAAGTACCAGTTACGCACTGGGGTCGATATAATCGACTTAATCCGTTTGTCTGCCCTTGTTTGTCCCCTCTCTGTTTAGCCCCTTGTGGGTAGTAAAGAAATAAGTATTTCGTCTGCCGCTACGTTCTGAGTTCAAATTCAGCCGAGATCGACCTTGCCTTTCATCCTTTCGGGGTCGATAAATTAAGTACCAGTTACGCACTGCACTGGGATCGATGTAATCGACTTAATCCCTTTGTATGTCCCAGTTTGTTCCATCTATGTTTAGCCCCTTGTGGGCAATGAAGAAATAAGAAACAAGAAACTACACGCGGTACAATACATTTATTTTAGTATAAGTAGAAAATCACAACTTTCCTTGGCTATTCAGGACTTGACAACTCGGCATAAATCTCGGAAAATCAATGTTCTGAACCGTTCCCGTTTTTGTGCATGTGCTAAGCATGTATACTTGTAGTTCTACGTTAGCCTTGATCGAGAAAAACATTCAGTCAAAATTGGTTTTTCACCGTTTAAAAGCTTTTGCTAATATTGCTACTCAGCCAAGGCTTTTATAGAGTTACATGTATTACATATATTTCCTTTGTATTTCGACACTGAACCTTTGCACATGAGCAAAGAAATAAATTACACTGCTAAGTGTTTGTTTAGAATGATTCTTCTACTGTTCGAAGCTCGGGTCCAACGCTTTAAAAAGTCTGCTAATTGATCACCTTACACACACACACACACACACACACAACACACACACACACACACACATACACACACATGGGCTATGCAGGTGAAAATTTATATTATATGTTGTTCGTGTTTAAGATTTATACCTTTGTGATTTGTAGTCCGCCTACAAGCATTTTGCTTGTATATATTCAAGTAGAACTATACTATATTTCAAAATATACTCACCATGATAAATCGGTAGCCACTACACACATTTTGTTTTTCTCTCCTTGTTTCTCTCCTTGTTTCTTTCTGTGTTCCTTTCTGTAGAAGAGCGTAGGCTCGAAACGTAAAAGACTTTTTCAATTCCTGAGCGTTATACTAAAACACCTGTTTGTTTTCTACACCAACTGTCTTTTGTTTTTTTTTTGTGAATTCTCCCTATACTTTTAAAGATCTTTTGATCCCCATTATATGTAGTGGTATTGTCTTAAGGTGTCGAATCACGTTGATATCCGGTAGGTAGCTGACGAAGGAAGCTCCTCGTTGTGTTAAATATATTTGCATCCTCTCGTTATTGTCTCTGATCATTGTTACTGTCCTGTTGGACTGGATTAGTTTAGCTTAGGATATTACGGGTGGGTATGTTATAGGGGTTAGACAATTTTTATTATAGGCATATAATGGTTTGTAAATAATTATAGTTTAACGTGGTCGGAATATCGCTAAAAGGCAGCTAGCTGTAAAGCATACATATATACATGTGTTCATACATATATACAAACGTTCGTATATACCTACATGCGTACATTCAGACACACACAAATATACATGGATGCATACATGGGTACCTGTTTAGGGAAGCTGGTTTAGTCGATAGATATTTTTATCTTTTGTTTCAGTCATTTGACTGTGGCCATGCTGGAGTACCGCCTTGAAGGGTTTTAGTCGAACAAATCGACACCAGAACTTATATTTCTTAAAGTCTGGTACTTATTTTATTGTTGTCTTTTGCCGAATCGCTAAGTAACGGGAACGTAAACACACCAACACCGGTTGTCAAGCGGTGGTGGGGGAAAGCACAGATACAAAGATACATACACATGAATATATACATATATGTATCTGTGTGTATATATATATATATATATATATGTATACGATGAGCTTTCAGTGTCTGTCTACCAAATGCATTCACAAGGCTTTGGTCGGCTTGAGGCTATAGGGGAAAATATGTCCAAGGTACCACACAGTGGGACTGAACTCAGAACCACGTTGTAAGAAAGCAAACATTTTACCACATAGCCACGCTTGCTGAGAAATTAAAAATAAACCTACTATAGAAGAACATAGGGTTTGCATCGGCCTCTGGGCAGGTATCGCCATGACAAACACCTTCCTTCCAAGCACTGCTGTAATCAGCAGAAGTGGGCTAGAATCTAAAAACACAGCAGAGTTTTAGAGATTATTTTGACCAGATACACTGTGGCAAGATTGTATATGTATTCACACATCTACATTGAAATACGTATGTATGTATGTATGTATGTATGTATGTATGTATGTATGTATGTATGTATGTATGTATGTATGTATGTATGCATGCATGCATGCATGCATGTATGTATGTACATGCGTATGTAGGTATATTTGTATGTTTATATGTACGTATGTATGTATCGTTGCATGTTTATACGTATGTGTGTATGTATATTTCTATGTAGATCGAGTTCTTTCAGAGGCAACTGTCTCCAATTGGTGCAGCTGGTTCCTCAAACAAGGAGACCAATCGAACTCATGGATGTTACCCAACCATCTTGCTTCTGGTCTACCTCTGATTCTCTTGCCAGCTGGTTGTTCGCGTAAAACATGTTCAGCGATTCTTTCTTGAGACATTCTCACCACATGTCCGAAGTATCGGAGTTGTGATTTCTCAATTCGGAGAAGTAGTGGCTCTAACTGGAGCACCTCTCCGATCTCCGAGCTACACACTCTACCGAGAACGCTACTTCAGAGTTTGGAGAAATAAAAGTTAAAATATTAAACTCTAAAATTACACCTGCTGAAATTATTACTTAAAACCTAAAAATCTAAATCTATCTCTCTATATATAAACGGCAGTTTGTCTGTGTGTGTTTCTGTGTGTCTGTTAGGTTGTACCCTCACCCTGACCACGGCTTTCAACCGATTCTGAGGAAACTTGACACACACATAGCCCAATGTCATAATTCAAAACTAACGCAGCGAAAATTTTGAAAAGTTCCCCCAGTTCTGAAAAAAATCGATAAATTCGACATGGGGTCGAGAATCAGAAACACAAGCCACGGACTGTCTAGGGGACGCAACTCGACCTTTTTAACTAAAAAAAAAATTTACCATCATTTTTTTTCCATTTTTTGGCTATAACTCTCTAAAATGCTTTATAGTTATTTCCCTTACAAACCCGAGCAACGCCGGGCGATACTGCTAGTCTATTATAAAAGCTATTTACTGAATAGAATATTTGCCAGCTATCTCAAATCAGTTTTTGTAGCTTCGACGTAAACAACCTAATTTCTGTAAAAGACACCTCATTAGAACAAATTGACAGCTGCTGAAAGTCTATTTGGGAAAGAAATGATAAATTCTATAATCAAGTTGTATGAATAGAAAAACTAGAAAAAGATAAGCAAGCATATTCAAGAAAACAATAAGAAAATTTAGAGAACAGTTATGTGAACAGTCTTAAAGAAAATGAGAAACAGGAATCCCCAGGCCCAGATCTTTATAACAGGATAAAATAAATAAATAAATGCGCCCTTTTAAAGCCTAGCCAGGCTCATGGGCCCGGTTTCCCGGTATCAATGGCGTTTGTGTTCCCCAGCTGGATGGGACGCAAGTCCATCGCAGCGTTACTCCTTTTTGCCAGCTGAGTGGACTGGAGCAACGTAAAATGAAGTGTTTTGCTCAAGAACACAACGCGTCGCCCGGTCTAGGAAACGAAACCACAATCTTACGATCACGGTGCTGACACCCTAACCACTAAGCCACGCACCTCCACTTTATAACAGGATTGTGTGACCCCCCTTCGGTCATGAATGACCATGGAATTGCACCTAGAAAGTTACCCTCCGAGGTACAAGTCTGGGCAAGGTTGTTTATGGAAGACCAGCAGTCGCTCCCGCATACCATCCTTCCCTCTCCACACCACCGATGTTATCCAAGGGAAAGGCAAAGGCCGATAAAGCTTGGCACCAGTGACGTCGCAGCTCATTTATTAACATGCAAGTGGCTGAGCACTCCACAGACACGTGTACCCTTAACGTGGTTCTCGGGGAGATTCAGCGTGACACAGAGTGTGACAAGGCTGGCCCCTTTGGAATACAGGTACAACAGAAACAGGAAGAAAGAGTGAGAGAAAGTTGCGGTGAAAGAGTACAGCAGGGTTCACCACCACCCCTTGATGGAGCCTCGTGGAGCTTTTAGGTGTTTTCGCTCAATAAACACTCACAATGCCCGGTCTGGGAATCGAAACAGCGATCCTACGACCGCGAGTCCGCTGCCCTAACCACTGGGCCATTGCGCCTCCACTATAACAGGATAGTGGTTCAATAATCTCACCTTCTATCGGCGAGATTTGATAATGTTGTATAAAAAGAGTATCAGGAGTAAGTTTGATGCGCCTAACTGACTGTCAGTTATCATTTACCCGTCTCCTGAAAAGAAGCCAAATCACCAAAGCAAAAAATTACCGCTTAATTGCCTGCCAGATCATCAGGTGCGAGATCTACAATGTATGTATGTATGTATGTATGTATGTATGTATGTATGTATGTATGTATGTGTGTATGTGTGTATGTGTATGCATGCATGTATGTATGTATGTATGTATGTATGAATGCTTGTATTTATGTATGTATGTATGTATGTTTTTATGTATGTATGTATGCATTACTTATGTATTTATGTATGTATGCATGCATTTACTTATGTATGTATGCATGCATTACTTATGTATTTATGTATGTATGCATGCATTTACTTATGTATGTATGCATGCATTACTTATGTATTTATGTATGTATGCATGCATTACTTATGTATTTATGTATGTATGCATGCATTTACTTATGTATTCATGTATTTATGTATGTATGTATGTTTGTATGCATGTATGCATGCATTTACTTATGTATGTATGTATGTATGTATGTATGTATGTATGTGTGCATGCATGTATTTATGTATGTATGTATGTATTTATGTATGTATGAGTTGGTAGATGGCAGAAGACCAGCGCATAAGCCTTTAAACTAAGGTTTAAGGATTGCTTTAAAAATGCTCTAATACAGACAGGAATTGCAGCTGGTGATTGGGAGAGGGAGGTACAAGACCATGATGGATGGAGGAAGATAGTGTATGACGGTTGTTCAAGGTTTGGGATGGAGAGAATGAAGTATGAGAGAATTAGGAGGGTATCTTAAAAGAAGGGAACCTGTGGAAAGTGAGAGAGTTGCTTTTTGTGTGAGTGGGCATACATATATACAGATATTCGTATATACCTACATGCGTAAATTCATGCGCACACAAACATACATGGATGCATACATACATGTTTGGGTGCCTGTTTAGGGAAGCCGGTTTAGTCGATAGATATTTGTTTTTATCTTTTGTTTCAGTCATTTGACTGTGGCCATGCTGGGGTACCGCCTTTCTCGGACTACAAGCGACTACCATTATATGTAGCCTGTGTTGTGTGGACGTCCCCAGACGTTAAAGTAGGCTAGCCCAATACGTAGATATAGAGGGAGAGGCCTAGACGTCAGAGTAGAGACGAGCGCAGTAGAGCACTGCTGAGTTGAAAGTAGAGTTGAGTAGTAGAGGCATCCGAACGTGCGACATAACACATGGTAGCGAAAGAGGCTGTTAATTATGGTTGGAGTGTCAACGGTCGTCCCAACAGTCGGAAGTGAGAGACCCATAGATTTTGTTTAGACATCTCTCTGGGAGAAGGAAATTCCGAAATCACACCCGCCTCATTGCGAAGGAGATTTTGTTTCTGGGTTATTTGACTTTGCACGGGAGAGTCTTGGTGGCGTTTTGTAAGGGATCTTTTCTGATTACCTTCATTTTTTGAAATTTTAAAATTAAGTTTTTGTGCAAATTTGTTGGTACATAACTTAATGCACCTACGATGCACATTTTGCTCATGTTCTGTTGTTAATTTTAATGGCCACATTACTGCTTATCACGGATCGATTCCTGTGCGATTTTTGATGGCTCACCAGGCCTGCACAACTCAAACACCTCCTCCCACAAACCACACCCACAAAAAGCAACATTCTCTCACTTTCCACAGGTTCCCTCCTTCTAAGCCCTCTCCTAATGAGAATCCATAGCCTAGGTACAAGATCTGTAAGTTCCACATAAATTCACCATTGGACTATTGATTGTACATTCACATATGCTGGGCTGCTGATCTCTACAACTGTGCACGACTTTTGTTCCTTGTCACATAGAACAATATCAGGTCTGTTATGCTTGCACACACATATATATACATATATACGACGGGCTTCTTTCAGTTTCCGTCTACCAAATCCACTCACAAGGCTTTGGTCTGCCCGAGGCTATAGTAGAAGACACTTGCCCAAGGTGCCACGCAGTGGGACTGAACCCGGAACCATGTGGTTCGCAAGCAAGCTACTTATCACACAGCCAATCCTACGCCTATATATTGAAAAATTGCCCTTACAAAGCGGAAAAATTTGTCAACAGACAGCCATGTAAGGGTAATTTACCAGTGTTTCTGCTGTTCTAATTGCATTCGAAAATAAATTATCATCATATTTGTATCAATATACACATTTCAGCGCTTATAAAAAAAACAAAAAAAACAAAAGTTAGTTTGTTTATATTTATAAGTATGTATGTATGTATGTATGTATGTATGTATGTATGTATGTATGTATGTATGTATGTATGTATGTATGCATGCATGCATGCATGCATGCATGCATGTATGTGTGTGTGTGTGTGTGTGTGTGTGTGGTGTGTGTGTGTGTATGTATGTATGTATGTATGTATGTATGTATGTATGTATGTATGTATGTATGTATGTATGTATGTGTGTGTATGTATGTATGTATGTATGTATGTATGTATGTATGTATGTATGTATGTATGTATGTATGTATGGATGGATGCATGCATGAATGCTTGTATCTGGAATTCACGGTCCTGTTATTTCAATTTCCATTCCTATTCTGGAATTCCCGATCTTATTACTTGAAAAGCTAATTATATGCTGCAAGGCATCTTAAAAGTGCTTTGGTTGTTCAACAAGCGGTCCTTTATATCATTCAAAGATCGTTCAGAACGAGTTTCTCAAAAACTAGTATCACTTAACAGAAATAGCCGAACCTCATTCTAAAAGAATCTACAGTTTGAAAATAAACATCTTTATGGGGGAAGGAGAAGAAAGCGCGTGCGCGCGCACGCACACACACACACACACACACACACACACACACACACACACACACCACACACACACACACACACCACACAAGAGCGAACTCACAAAAAAGAAAAAAAACGAACTAAAGCTATAGAAAAAGTTAGCATATAAAGGCGGTGCCCCAGCAAATGGCGGTGCCCCAGCATGGCCACACCTCGTGAGCTGAAACTAGATAAAATAAAAAAAAAATACATATTTGTTTCTTTATTAACCACTAGGGGCTAAACACAGAGGGGACAAACAAGAACAGACAAACGGATTAAGTCGATTACATCGACCCCAGTGCGTAACTGGTACTTAATTTATCGACCCCGAAGGGATGAAAGGCAAAGTCGACCTCGGTGGAATTTGAACTCAGAACGTAACGGCAGACGAAACACGGCTACGCATCTCGCCCGGCGTGCTAACGTTTCTGCCAGCTCGGTGCCTTAAGTTAGTATACATATTAGTCAGACGCCATGATAGATCGTTAGCTACTACACACATTTTTTTCTCTCCTTGTTTTTTTCTGCGTCCCTTTCTGTGGAAGAGCGTAGGCGCGAAACGTAAAAGACTTTTTCTATTCCTGAGCGTTATACTAATACATCTGTTTGTTTTGTACACCACCTGTCTTCGTCTTTTGTTTTTTTCGTAAACTCTCCTATACATATTAGTTGCTATTCGTGGGTTTTCCATGAATGTAACAGTTAGAAGTGCTTCTATTAATAATGCTATCATAGAAAAAGGCTTGGGTTTACCGCAGAATTGGATCTCATTAATATGAACTTCTGTATGAACTAAAAGAAGAAAAAAATATTGTGATAAGTAAAATATTTAAAAGACAGGAATTTTGAAAAATCCAGTATTTTTTTTATAGATATTTCTGCTGAATAAATTTTTATGCTTTCCTATTCTTTGTCCAAAATTCTAAATCATTAAATAATAATAATAATAATAATAAAAATTTGAAACTAGGGTCTATTCCTGAGAAACTCAAGAGAATCTTGGATTTTTTAATTTTATATTCCTAATTGCCGAGGAATAACGTACTGCAGGAAAGTGAGAAGCCAGTGTGAGTATGTGTGTGTATGTGTGAACATACATATACGCTCACACACCCATATGTGTAAGTACATGTACACATACATTTATATGTATGTATGTATGTATGTATGTATAAATATATATATATATATATATATATATATTATATAATATATATATATATAATATATATATATATATATATATATGGCTCAGTGGTTAGAGCGTCGGGCTTACGGTCGTGAGCTTGTGAGTTCGACTCCCAGCCGGGCTGCGTGTTGTGTTCTTCAGCCAGACATTTTATTTCACGTTGCTCCAGTTAACTTAGCTGCAGAAATGAGTTGAGACATCACTGGTGCCAAGCTGTATCGGCCTTTGCCTTTCCCTTGGATAACATCAGTGGTGTGGAGAGGAGAGGATGTTATGCATGGGCGACTGCTGGCCTTCCACAAACAAAGGATAACTTTCTAGGTGCAATCCAATGGTCATTTATGACCGAAGGGGTTCCCCCTTACCCTTTCTATCTATCTATCTATCTATCTATCTATCTATCTATCTATCTATCTATCTATCTATCTATCTATCTATCTATCTATCTATCTGTCTATGCATGTGTGTGTGTGTATGTGTTTGTGTGCGTGTGTCTGTGTGTGTGTGTGTGCCCGTGCAGGTGCGTGTGTTCAACAACAAAGACAAAAAAGCGGAAAAAATGTTATGCAATTACAAATACAAACAAAAATATAACAACAGGTGTCTTTCGACTCATGAAGACGAATCAAATTGCGCTGGCGTAGTATAAAAGGGATAAATTATCTTGCGGACACTGTATTATTTCACAAATTGGTGACGCCGGCTATCTACAACAGTCCAATAAGCTTCACTCGTCGAGTAGTTCCGTGTTCTTATTCAGAACTGCAAATATTCCGTAGCGTATATAATAGATAATAATAATGAAATTATTGTATACAGTGCTCAGGTGCACCACAACTTTTCAAAAGTGCGTATAAAGCACATGCCTTAATGTACAAATGTCTGGGAAGTGAATAGTGTATGAGTCAGATACATGCTTGCGTGTGTATGGAGGAGAGGAAATCAGGTGTAGTGTTGGCGAATCTCCTGGAAGCATGGAAGTTTTGAAGGATGCAGTGCTCCGACAGCTGACAACTGATGCCGGCAGTTTGTTCCATGCTTCAGCAACTCTTAGCGTGAAAAAATGTTCCCTAAAATCAAGGGAGCTGTGCTGTTTTCTGACTTTGTAAACATGTCCACGGGTGTTAGACAGGTGGAATTTGAAAAGGTGCTCAAAGTTATTGTTTGTAAGATGGTTGATAATTTTATGGGTATCTGTCAAGTCAGCTGCCATACGTAGGAGTTTCAGTGTATAACGAAGAGGAGAGTGGCGATTTATTCACATCCAAAACTTTTCTAGTAAAAAGCTTTTTACAGTATATATAACTCTGACTTATATATGTTTCGACTGCGGCGACTGCACATTGCTGTGTATGCAATTATGCATCCTAGTCACTGCAATTTCATCACGGGTCCATCACTCACGACGTCTTCAAAGTGAACTGATTAAAACAAGCTTCCGGCGTTGGTATTCAGTTAAAGGTGATAGCATAGGCGCAGGATTGGCTGTGTGGTAAGTAGCTTGCTAACCAACCACATGGTTCCGGGTTCAGTCCCACTGCGTGGCATCTTGGGAAGTGTCTTCTGCTATAGCCCCGGGCCGACCAATGCCTTGTGAGTGGATTTGGTAGACGGAAACTGAAAAGAAGCCCGTCGTATATATGTATATATATATCTGTATGTGTGTGTTTGTGTGTCTGTGTTTGTCCCCCTAGCATTACTTGACAACCGATGCTGGTGTATTTATGTCCCCGTTACTTAGCGGTTCGGCAAAAGAGGCCGATAGAATAAGTACTGGGCTTACAAAGAATAAGTCCCGGGGTCGATTTGCTCGACTAAAAGGCGGTGCTCCAGCATGGCCGCAGTCAAATGACTGAAACAAGTAAAAGAGTAAAAGAGAGAGAGAGAGAGCATTACATTTTAAATCCAATGGAAATTTTGATCTCATTATCACCTCTACTGGCATTACAGTTGAACCGTGGTTTTAAAATGTTCATTCAGAGTTCAGTTAATTGTAGGTCAGTGTTAGATACGTTGTAGAAGACTTTTTAATAAAATAAGTTTTGGATGTGAATAAATCTTCACTCTCCTCTTCGTTATGTATGTATGTATGTATGTATGTATGTATGTATGTATGTATGTATGTATGTATGTGTGTGTGTGTATATAAGTATGTATGTATGTGTATATATGTATGTATGTATCTACCTACCTACCTACCTACCTACCTACCTACATACCTACCTACATACCTACCTACTTACCTATCTATCTATCTATCTATCTATCTATCTATCTATCTATCACTCAATCAATCAATCAATCAATCACTCAATCAAATATAAGGATAAAATCTATATAAGAATTTATCAAGTAGCCAGCGTGAAAAACCAATTCGGGAAAAAATTAATATAAAGAATATAATTTTTCTTTAAATATAAACACATTAATTATATTAAGGGGTATTACTATAAGTAAACGCCTCACGCTGTAATGGGACTCTAAAGTCAAACTACTTCAATAAATATACTTTAGAGTCCTATATATATATATGATAAAATAAACGCGACCTTTTAAAGCCTAGCCAGGCTCATGGGCCCGGTTTCCCGGTTTCAATGGCGTATGTATTCCCCAGCTGGACGGTACGCCTTCCCATCGCAGTGTTACTCATTTTTGCCAGCTGAGTGGACTGGAGTAACGTGAAATGAAGTGTTTTGCTCAAGAACACAACGCGTCGTCCGGTCCAGGAATCGAAACCACAATCTTACGATCATGATGCTGACACCCTAACCACTAAGCCACGCGCCTCCACACACACACACACACACACACACACATACGAAGTGTACTAAGTAGCGTGTATAATATATATGAAATCGAAGCGGTTGGACTGAACTGCGTTTCACGCTACCGGGAGAGAGAGAGATAGTGAGAGAGAGAGAGAGAGAGTAGCAAATTAATTCATTAAATCGATTTATGTAACAATTATCTGTTTTTATGTAGTAAGTATGTTTTGAGCAACTTGAATATATTTAAATAAAATTATACATTGAAGTACTTTAAAATAGTTTGACTTCAAATTTTGGCACAAATCCAGTAAGTTGGTTAGAGGGAGATGATAAGTTGATTACACCAACCACTATGTTCAGCTGGTACTTATTTGATCGATCTCGAAGGATGAAGGGCAAAGTCAACCTCCGGTAGCATTTGAAATCAGAAAGTAAAATCAGAAAAAATGCCGCTAAGTATTGTTTTCTGGCGTAGTAATCACTCTACCAGTTTGCTGCTTTTCATTGAAACACTCTGCTCTCACCTAGTTTTAATAGCTTCTCTTAGTCAAACAATTATCCATGAAGTTACACGTTTTGTTGCCTGTTATACTCACAGCAGGCGAAATTCATATTATTTATGCTTATAAATTACATTTTGTATTCACCTGTTGCCTCTGATTATCAATTTTTCTAATCTGTATTTTAGAATATTTAGTTAAAAATATGAAAAAAGAAAAACAAGAAAATGTCATAATGTACATCCAAAGGGATTATTTACATTTCCTGTTTTATGGCAAACTAAAATTATAATTTCGTTTTTGGATTTGGTTTGCAAGATTCTTTATATGAGTTCCTGTGTTGCAGCATATTCTATTGTGTCTGAGGAGAGTAATTCTCTTTTTGTGCCTTATTATGTAACACACTCACCGGTAAAATTTCCACGTTTTTCTTATTTTTATTTTCCTAAAATTTTCGTTGCGTCTTGTAACCTTTTCAATAAAGGTTGCAAGACGCAACGAAAATTTTAGGACAATAAAAATAAGAATAACGTGGAAATTTTACCGGTGAGTGTGTTACATAATAAGGCACAAAAAGAAAATGACTGTCCCCAGACACAATAAAATAGTAAACCTTTTAGCTAGTACTTTTTTCAGCCATTGCACTGCGGCCATGCTAGGCACTGCCTTCAAGGCTTTTAGTGAAACGAAACGATCCCCAATACTAATTAAAAAAAAAAGCCTGATACTTATTACATCAGTCTATTTTGCCGAACCGCTATTGTTATGGGGACGTAAAGAAACCAACTCCGGTTGTCAAGCGGTGGGTGGGGTAAACACTGACACAAAGACACATCCATCCATCCATCCATACATCCATCCATACATACATACATACATATATTACAGGATTATTTCAGTTTCTGTCTACCAAATCCAATAACAAAGTCTTGGTCGTCTCGAGGCTATAGTAGAAGGTACCTGTCCAAGGTGTCATGCAGTGAGACTGAACTCGGAACCATGTGGTTGGCGAGCAAACTACTTACCACACAGCCATATATTTTCTGTCATCTCTTCAAATGCCATCTCTTCAAAATATACTTTACATTAATAATTTATTTATAATTATCTGTTGAAGTGTTATATGTTCTCAAGTGGAGACAAGCTTTCGACCGTTTTATTTTTCTCATGTTCTCCATTATTAAAATGGAGTCCGCCATTAGTGGCCTAATTTGCAGAAAACATACAGTTTAAAATAAATGTTAAGTAATTATAATCGCAAGGAACAGCGGGGCATTTCGTCCGAACGAGTTGACCCAGCCATGGCTGTATGGACTAATATTATCACTTGTTATATATAGGTGCAGGAGTGGCTCTGTGTTAAGTAGCTTGTTTACGAACTACATGGTTCCGGGTTCAGTCCTACTGCGTGGTACCTTGGGCAAGCGTCTTCTACTATAGCCTCGGGCCGACCAAAGCCTTGTGAGTGGATTTGGTAGACAGAAACTGAAAGAAGCCCGTCGTATATATGTATATATATATATGTGTGCATGTGTGTATATGTTTGTGTGTCTGTGTTTGTCCTCCCAATATCGCTTGACAACCGATGCTGATGTGTTTACGTCCCCGTAACTTAGCGGTTCGGCAAAAAAGACCGATAGAATAAGTACTAGGCTTACAAAGAATAAGTCCTGGGGGTCGATTTGCTCGACTAAAGGCGGTGCTCCAGCATGGCCGTAGTCAAATGAGTGAAACAAGTAAAAGAGTATAGTTCAATCATGAGCAAGCAGGTCTAGAAACAAAGACGTTTCACTTATGACTATTCTGTCCGTAGTACATCAAGCGCTATATACGTGTTTAGTCTACCCCGTCTTTATTAAGACAGTGAGAAGTTCTATGAAGAAATTTTGGCTGCTATTTGTAAAAATAGGTTAAAAACAAACAAAAAAACAACGTAGTTTTTAGGCTTCCAAGTTTGTTCGATCTAGTGTTACGTAGTCTGTCAAGGCGTTATTTATCCTTTTGATTACGTGAGTGTTGCTTAATGCTGATGCTTATTCAATGAAACGATAGGATTAGGGGTTAGGATAATCTGCTCATGACAACTAAATTAGAAAAGTAAAATATGTGTGTGTGAGTGAGTGCGCGCGTGTGTGCAGAAAATACGATATTCAATACAGTGTTATAGGTTATGGTACACTGAGTAAACAACATACTGTGTCAAGCAACGAAATGGAACTAGTAGATGACATTACGTGATCAATAGACGAGAGAAGAAAATATTACTTCGTTTGTCTGTTATTCATGTAATTTTTAATACATGAATAACAGATAAACAAAGTAAAATTTTCTTCTCTCATCTATTGATCACGTGATGTCATCTACTAGTTCCATTTCATTAAACAAAATAAAAAAAAAAACTCCGCCTGGAAATGTAAATCAAATAGTGTTAATATTAGGTTGTTCCGAAAATAATGGCCGATTTCAGAAATATAATTTTATTCTGGAAAAATTAGCGATAGAAATATTTTGATTAGTCAAAGTATGAGCCGTGGACATCTATGCATCTCTGCCATCAATGAAGATTATTTATGTTTCTTGATAAAAACTTCTTGGCTTTGATGCTAAGAAATCTTTGAAAGCTGATCCCACCTCTGGTCTGGATCTGGAAGTTTTATCTCTTAAAAATGTGTTTAAATGCTTTAAAAAATGGTAGTCAGCGGGTGAAAGATCAGGAGAATATGGAGGATGTGGTAAAATCTTGTATCCCAAGTCTATGAGCTTCTGCAGTATCATTCTTCCAACATGTGGCTTTGCATTATCGTGGAGTAGAATTGGGCCACGCCGATTCACCAATGCAAGTCTCATATTTTGCATGTGAGCATGCATTTCAGCGAGTTGATTGCAGTAAGCCTCTGCTGTAATGCTCTGATTGGCTTCCAGAAAGCTGTAATGGACAATACCAATTGCAGACCACCAGACAGTCACCATAATCATTCGGGTCTTCTCTGCCATTCTTATACATTCACCATATGATAGTTTAGTCCTGCCCTTGATGTTATGAAACCATTTTCTTCAAGGTTTTCCTCTCGAGCGTTTGCCTTTTTCTGTCCTTCTGGTAACAATTTTTGTATACTCTTGTATGTTCTTACTATGTTACCAATCTTTATGTATTTGCTGTCTGTAGCACCTCTTTATTAGTGTTATGTTTTGTCCATGATATTCTTAATATTCTTCTGTATGTCCACATTTAAAAATGTGGACTTATAGAAAATAGCTTCTATCGTATCACATATCGTATCATCAATGCCTATGTTTCTGCACCATGTAATAGTGTGGACCATATGTAACATTTTGCAATAAGCAGTGATTTAAAACAAAAGCGTGTAAAGTTTAAGTTTCCCCTCGTTGTCAGTTGCAGCTAATGTCGGCTTTGTAACCAATACTCGAACTTTTTAAAACCGACAATCCATATCAAACAATTTCAGAAAGCTATACGGTAAAAATTATGTTTAGGCGCTTTTAGAAGTAGGATCTTCAATTGCATTGTACAGAAGTATCTTTTAATGAATTCTGCTAAATATTATATTGATGGTGAATGGCATAATTTTGAATCCTTTAACTTAGACATACAGTCACACTCACACATTCACACATGCACACACACACACACACACCACACACACACACACACACACACACACACACACACTCACACACATACATACACGCACATGCACACATACTTATACCCAATCATACACAAGCACATACGTAGTATATATATGAAATTACTACATAATACTATCTCTCTCCTTCCCCACTCTCTCTCTCTCTCTCTCTCTCTCTCGCTCGCACACACAAACATATATAAAGTTCATGTTGGCATTATATAATCTTTGATAACCTGCTATTTTTTTTTCTCTGGCATGAGCTATGTTGAATGATAATAAAGTTGTACAGTAACTTCCGATGGAAAGATATGTTAAAACTTTTCAATTGGAGTTATGTTGTATACTATCAACTTAATGTGACAGTCCCATGAAGGGAATCACACCACCGCTATTTAGCCCTAGGAAGCATCAACGCTTCCTGTCGGCCTTGACACATTTCCTGTGTCCTTATGTTTACAAGGGGGAGACAAGCACCTCCACCCAGCTAAGCCTGCATCCAGAGACTAGTTTCTGAGTCTTGCTTGTCATCAGTCTGGAGTAGCATGGCTTGCTAGCTGGCTGCAGATGCTTGTCTCGGCCTTGTAAACATATAATAATTCTAGTGGAATAAATCCACTGATCACAAAAAATAGAAATATTACATTTCTAAATATCTCAGAGAGATATAAGTAGTGGTGGTACGATAGAGCAGTTATTGTTTAGAATTTAGTCATGCGTGTAAAACTTTGTAATCAGCAGTTTTATTTACTGTTGTCGATTTTTTTAAGGTTTGCAGAAGAATATAAACAGGTGAAAATGTTAGTGCGCCAGCAGATGTATAACTAGTTTTAATTGTTGTTGACGGTGTTTGACCACTAAGGAATTTAACTTCCTGCTTGTTTTGACAAGGAGGATGTTATTGTTCAGAGTTCAGTTGATCTTGTAGTTAGATGTGTTTATTTAGGTGTATCAGCTTTAGATCATGTTGCTTTTAGTATAGATATTTAGTTATCTTGTGGTTTAGGAGTTCACAAAACAATGTAAGTGGGAAGGTTAGTTTGTCAGCATATTTCTTACTAGGATTTAATTGCTGATCTTTTTATTTGATTATTATTTAAAAATTCATTCTCTGTGTTTTGGGAAGATAGGAAGATAAAGCTTGACTATGCTGTTATAAATATTTCTTCTAGTGAGTTTCAAGCGTGGGTATTGGTAAGGAAATTTTTAACACACACACACACACATACACACACACACACACACACATGAACACACACACACATTCACACGCACACACACATGCATGCGCGTGCGTATGTAGCATGTATTTAAGTCTATGTACCTATTTTTGTGCTCATTTAGAAGTTTTTATGTTTGCAAAAAGTGACTAATTCAGATTTCAGTTCAGTATTTGATTTCTTAATATGAGAATGTGGTAAGAGTTATTGGTGTAAAGTGGGCTGGGTTTGCTGTTTCCTTGGTATGGTTGCGCGTGTGACAATATTTTCTAATTAATGCTAAACGGGGTATTCTTCGATTTTAGTGGCCATATATGTTATGATAATGAAGTGTTATTTTCCCTATTTGGGTTGCGAAAAGTATGTGAGCTTTGTTTGTATCGTATTTTGAATTTGTTTACTATATGCCCTATATATGTGAATGTAGTAGATGGTTTAGTATTCGTGGTTCAGTTAGGCTATTGAACAATATTACTTATGTGACAGTTTCCGTTTAGTGGGAAGAATGGAGAGGTTCTGAAGTTGCACTTTTTGCTGGTGTTTTTGGTTTTTACCTTCTGAAAGTTTTAAGTGGTTGTAATTGGTTACAGTTTATTCCAAGTTGTTCGTTGTGGAATATGATATTTTTTGTTGTGTTTGTTTATAAATTTGAAGTTGTGGGTGGAAGCACAGTCACCATCCTTCTCGTGTTCTGCAAAAAGTATTGAACCCCCCGCCCCCCGCAACATGCATCAGAAATGGAATACAAAAACCCGTTGACAAATGTTAGTGATTCTGAACGAGAAGGGAGGGATAACTTTAAGAATTTAAAACAAAAATTCTTGATTGGATTTTCTTAAAAGACTCCGCCGGTTACGACGACGAGGGTCCCAGCTGATACGATCAACGGAACAGCTTGCTCGTGAAATTAACGTGCAAATGGCTGAGCATTCCACAGACACGTGTACCCTTAACGTAGTTCTCGGGGATAATCAGCGTGACACAGAGAGTGACAAGGCTGACCCTTTGAAATACAAGTACAACTCATTTTTGCCAGCTGAGTGGACTGGAGCAACGTGAAATAAAGTGTCTTGCTCAAGGACACAACGCGTCGCCGGGAATCGAACTCACAACCTTACGATCATGAGCCGAATGCCCTAACCACTAAGCCACGCGCCCTCACTGATTGGATTTACATGCAGCAGAAAAGTACAGTTTAATCAATAGTCTTTTCAAATGGCTAATAATGTGTGCTCGCACCGCTACTACACACATTGGAAAGAATTGTACAACCAGGCATTAAAGAAGGTCTTTCCTCCTCCGTGAAACAAAGCTGTTCCCGCTGGACGTCAACCCAGTAGGAAATTTCTACTCTTCTCCTCTGGAAGCCATCTACTCGCGATACCAGAGGGCGCACGCTCTCCTACCCTGATGTAATACAGGCATCCAGCAACAGGACCTCCGTAATGCTATGATGGACCGTGAAGTCTGGCGTAGCATGGTAAATTCCATTGTCTCGACCACGGTCGAACAATGATGATGATGACAGTTTAATCTTCGGTTTTTATATAAAATTGTTTTTATTATACATCGACATGAAAGGAAATATCAATATATGTATATATAGATGCACGCAATATTAATATACATGTATTAATATTACATTACACACACACATACACACACACACACAAACACACACACACCACACACACACACAGAGACAAACACGCTCACACACACACAAACACACACACACAAACACACGCGTGTGTATATATGTGATTTGTAATTTGTCTTTAATCTTTTAATCTTTGTAAATAATTTGGTATTAAAATATATTAACCCGGTGTGTGTAATTGTGTTTATGCGTCTCTATGTGGCTACGTGTGTATAATCTCATAAGCTGACATACACAGGTACACACATAGATGCAGTTATACATAGTTACTGTATATATACATACATAGGTTTAAATGTACGCACACACACTCGCGCTCGTGCACGCACACACACGTATGTAAGTTAAGAAGGTGCACTGAATGGCCATACACAATAAATTCTTAATTTTTGAAAGACTTCCCCCCAACATGCATCAGGAGGAATACAAAAACCCATTAACAAATGTTAGTGATTCTGAACGAGAAGGGGGAGATAACTTAAGAATTTAAAACAAAATTTCTTGAGTGGATTTACATGCAGGAGCAAAGTACAGTTTAATCTTTGTTTGGAAACTGAGGACAACTATGGACATGTGTTTTGGCATAATATATGGCTTCATCAGTCCTTCCGTGTATAGCATTCAGTTGACGCTTAGAGTTTTTTTTCTTAGCTCATTTTAGATTTAGTTTTGCACATTACCCTTGACCAAAAATATATGAAATTATTTCATGTAAAATATATATTAAACATATCTGCAGCTATCAACACTAGTAGAAGTCACTTATTATGTCCACTTTGGGGCAAAGCCTTCCAGATAACAATATCCCTAATTAAAACCATTATACAGAGCGTATAACAATATCATGAACGTATTTGAGGTCCACTAACTGATGACAATTTGATAAATGTTTGATAACATTACCTGTAATTAGAAATAAATGTTAGATTATTGGACAATATCGTGCGTAGTATTTGTTCCGACTTTCTGCACTTTCAAATCCCTCTGGGGCCAATGTTTACCTTTCGCCTTTTGGGGGTCGATAAAAACGTACCAGTCTAGAGTAGTGAAGTGTGAGAATTGTATGCTTCAGATGTGATGCCTTGCGGTATCTGTTCCAGTTCTGTAATGCTTCTGTTAAGAGTTGCGACAGCCAGACAAAAATCGGCAATTTGAAAATACTAATGGAGACATAATTTCCATTAGTTCGATCGGAAGATTGACTGCCAACCCCACTACAACCACCACAATAAATAAGCAGCTTTTATAGTATATCATAAGCAGATTAAACTGTAGGCTGTTAAACATTAATTTTATCCACTCCACTCCATGTTAATCGAAGAACAAACGAGGTTTAGGGACATCTATTTCATAGACGATGTTGTCTCGGCATAGAGATAGAAGGCAAGATACTAACTGCATAAAATTAAATATATGAGGATTTAAGGTTCTGTGTTTCTTATCTTGCCTCTGACACTGTTTTCTAATACATTCCAATGCTCAATCTAACTAGTTGTAAATAATTACCCTGCACAGTACTGTTGTGAGCAGAAATAGCATTGCATAATTGATTTCTGCTAAGTTGTAGTCTTGATTTAAAAAAAAACTTAAATCCCTTCTGAGGTGTCGGTTGTGAAGGTAATGGATTCCACCTTGTTCTAGGATATTCTATACAATGAAAGGCGGCGAGCTGGCAGAAACGTTAGCACGCCGGGCGAAATGATTAGTGGTATTTCGTCTGCCGCTACGTTCTGAGTTCAAATTCCGCCGAGGTCGACTTTGCCTTTCATCCTTTCGGGGTCGATTAAATAAGTACCAGTTACGCATTGGGGTCGATATAATCGACTTAATCCGTTTGTCTGTCCTTGTTTGTCCTCTCTGTGTTTAGCTCCTTGTGGGTAGTAAAGAAATAGATATCCTATACAATGACTAAGTCTTCTAGTGGTGCTAATACGATCAAATGCTTTCCATAACACTCTTACATATGCAAGTGTCGAAATCTCGTGTGTGTCTAGTGATCACACTGAACTCACATGTAAGCATGGGAAAGTGTGTTTGTGTATGAGAGAAAGAGAGAGAGAGAGAGGAGGGTGAGGAGAGGGAGAGAGAAACTCTTTATGTGTAAATAGTGGTTTAGTACTACAAGAATAATAAATTTGAAAGTTTCCTCATTGTAATATATTTATTTAATTCAACGATAATGTTGGTTTCTTTGATTGTCACTGATATCAAATTTATATAGAATTGCACATAGGTAGCGTTATTTCGGTAGTAATTCTTTTTTAGAACTATTCTCTGTATATAGTTTGTAAGTGTATATACGTGTGTATTTAAACTACATATATTTATTTATTCTATAATTAAGTGTAATTCGATTTGTTTCCGAGTAAGTCGTTGTCCGTTTATTTATAATTAGTTATTTACTCTCTTCGTAGTTAAGAAGTGTTAGTAATTACTTCTTTTAATTATATAATATATATTATATATATATAATATATATATATATATATATATAATATATATATATATATATTGTAACGACCACATCACTGCCACCATCTAGTAAAAAAAAGTGTTGGTGGACCCCGTGTCCCAGAAAATACTAGCAAATGTCTGAAATACCAGGGAAAACAAACATAGACAAGTACAATTTCGCCATTGTCAAATGTATGGACCTACCGCTGCTCCTCTCAAACCGTAACTCTCTCCATTCCACATTTCCTAAAACACTAAGGAAGACTAAAGGAGTAGGGCATGGTGATACACACACACACACAACACACACACACACACACACACACACACACACACACACACACACACACATATATATATTATTTTAAAATCTTAATTTAACTCTTTTTTCCTTTTTTATTGTTTCACTTTCGGTAAGTAGTTTATTAGGTTAATATATTTTGTATTATTGAATTTGTTTCATGAATATTGATCTAAGCTTGTCCTTTTCCTTGTACATAGTTCGAGGACGTTCTTTACGAGATGTACTGTCCAAATAATCGTTATTA
>NC_042997.1:184150105-184192605 GCF_006345805.1 Octopus sinensis
AAGAACACACACACACACACACACACACACACACACACACACACAGTGTTTGAAAATTAAATGGGATAGTCGTAGCCGGATGGATTGTCTTTGACTGTAAAAAATGGATGAATTCATCTATTTCTTTACTACCCACAAGGGGCTAAACATAGAGTGAACAAACAAGGACAGAGAAACGGATTAAGTCGATTATATCGACCCCAGTGCGTAACTGGTACTTAATTTATCGACCCCGAAAGGATGAAAGGCAAAGTTGACCTCGGCGGAATAAATGGATGAATTCATCTGTCAACTCTTAACCAACTTATTACAAAAGAAAAAAAATACTAGATACTTTTCACAGCCAGAAACTCAGGAAGAGAAGGAAGTACTGAATGAAAAGTTATACTAATAGTATGGTTAGCGCCAGGGTAAATGAAAGAACAAAGCATTTAGTTTGTGGAATTAATAAAGGAGTCATTTGTGTAAAAACATGGCATGTTTAAATTCAGGCCAGTTAGGCACCAGTGACTAGATCTTTTAAGAAAGATAATAATAAACTCTAGTGTAATGTTGTTGCTTTATATAGTACCAGCAGTATCGCCCGGCGTTGCTCGGGTTTGTTTCGACCCTTTAAAATTGGAATTTTTGAAAAAGTAAAAGTTTTGCATTATGTAACTTGTTATTCTCTTTAAGTGAACATTTTTCTGGTTGAAATACACCGAAAAATGGCGACACAGCAGTCACAAAATCATAAGAAATAGGGATTTTGATAGAAAAAAAAGCACCTTTTTATGTTAATAATTTTTGGTGTTAACATGGTCCGATTTGAATTTTTGCTTCTTCGGAAGGAAGAGCAAGCCTTCTTCTATCATACTTTCAATTTTGGTCAACTTGCGCCGCAGGGTTTCGGAAGAGATAGTGTTAGATGAAGCCCGCCATACACAGACAACTTCAGCTTTATATATAGAGAGATTTCAAACCGAAAACATTTACTACTCGATTGTCTTAGATGACTCCTATAATATTTCTGACAAAGCGCAAGTTATATTTTTGATCTTATAATAATTAGGTTAAATTTTAATCGTGTAATAATTACCTAACTTCATTGTTCCAAAGAGTTACTAGCTTTTGATACCGCTACAGAAGTTGAACTGAAATTTAGTAATTTACTAGCACTGACGATACATAACGAAGGATTTGGTGTGTTACTACAAAATGAATTTCCAGATTCAGATACTTTGATGTCACTTCACTTTATTTTGAATAGACAGCACCACCGTGTCAGAACCTACTTTTTAATCGATACATTAAAGTTATAAATATTATAACTACATAGGCGCAGGTGCGGCTGTGTGGTAAGTAGCTTGTTTACCAACCACATGGTTCCGGGTTCAGTCCCACTGCGTGGCACCTTGGCAAGTGTCTTCTACTATAGCCTCGGGCCGACCAAAGCCTTGTGAGTGGATTTGGTAGACGGGAACTGAAAGAAGCCCGTCGTATATATGTATATATATATATATATATATATATATTATATATATATATATATATATATATATGCATGTGTGTGTTTGTGTGTCTGTGTTTGTCTCCCTAGCATTGCTTGACAACCGATGCTGGTGTATTTATGTTCCCGTTACTTAGCGGCTCGGCAAAAGAGACCGATAGAATAAGTACTGGGCTTACAAAAGAATAAGTCCCGGGATCGAGTTGATCGATTAAAGGCGGTGCTCCAGCATGGCCGCAGTCAAATGACTCAAACAAGTAAAAGAGTAAAGAGAGTATTCCGACGAATGCAATATGGCACCTCTAATTTCGTAACATACTTAATCTCTTTCAAACATTAGTTTCAAATTTCTTATTCAAATATTGGTTTCGGGAGAGAGAGAAGGTCGATTATATCGGCCCCAGTGCTCAAGTGGTACTTATTTTATCGACCGCGAAAGAATGAAAGGAAAAGTCGACCTCTACTGAATTTGAACTCAGAATGTGAAAACGGACGAAATATCACTCAGTATTTTGCCCGGTATGCTAATGATTCTGCCCGCTTGCCGTCTTAATCTTATTGAAATATTGAGTGGGCATCTTTATAGCGTTGAGAATCTGCTGTTTGTCTCAAGCAGAAATAATTATGTAATTTCTATGTTAGCGAAAACCAATCACAAGATTTCTTTTGAAGACTGATTCTAGAACACAAAGTAGCAAAAGAGAATTTATGCAGAAATACTGTATTTTTAGATGATATAGTGTCAAAGAAAAATAACCTGAATTATTGCATTTTGCACTATATTATTTGCAAAACTATCATTTCAGAAAAAAATCAGATCTTTTACATAATAATCTAAGAACAAAACTTTCGTAAAGTGAAAGAGAAAAAAAATGTAATATGAACCGGATACAATCATTAGGAAACCGTATGGGAAATATATGAAAACAACAACAAAGCAAAATAAAAAAAATATCTTAAATATCTTATTGAAAAATATAACGAGTTATTTGCAGGTTTTGAGAAACGTGAATTGACACATCATGCAGAGTTAGCGTTTCAAACCTCAGCTGGCTGATGTATTCGAACCACTTAATAACTAACTGACGAAACTAATTGAGCTCTCGGATGATTACAATCAGGAATCTGATGATATAAAGGGTATTATTAATCTCTAGCCGAATTAATCGGCGTTGCCCGGGTTACTGATGTTCTTATTGAGATTAGTAAACAAGAAATATAATAATATATATTTTTTCTCATAATTATTTGAAAATATCTATATTTTATTAAAAACTAGCAGTATCGCCCGGCGTTGCTCGGATTTGTAAGGGAAATAACTATATAAGCATTTTTAGAGAGTTATAGCCAAAATATAGCAAAAAATGCATTAAAAAATGGAAAAAAATTATGGTAAATTTTTTAAAAATCGATGACTCATCGTAGACATTTTTAGAGAGTTACTTCCCTTATATAATAGCGAAAAAATGCATTAAAATGGAAAAAATGGTAAATTTTTTAAAAATCGTAGACTCATCGTAGACGCGCGCTAATACCCAGAAGGGCTCGATATGAATCACGACTATAAGATACCCGGTTTTGGTTAAACTGCACCGCAAAATGTGGGAGTAGTTAGGAATCTAAATCGTAGGAGACAGACACACAACTTGACTTTTATATATAAAGATATCCAAATTGTAATGATAATAAAATTTAGAACTGAAAATCTGTCAATCTTAGGGTAAACAATATTCATTGTGTAATTTTTTGTTGATGTCCAACTCATGATCAAACAACGTAGCGTTGGCCGGGGGAGAAGCATGTAGTAGAGAGATGAAATCGAACTACCTTGAGGGCTTGACCTTGAGATTTGCTAATCGAAATACCAAATCTTAGTTTGACTGGAAACTGAAGCGTCTTAAATTGAAATGGAACATCTGCAGATATGAAAGGAAATTTTGGAATAAAGACATTTTTTTCTTTGTGACTACCTACTATGAGTGTTGCCTGTAGGACATGTGTGCTTCATGGAATTAACAATTAAGCGAGTTCCACTACACAGACGAGATGGGTCAAGCAACATAATGGGAGCATCCAGCTTTAGTGTCAAGTTATGCGGTGACATCCCAGTGGGTTTAAGTGTGTTCAGAAATTCAACAGTGTGTTGAACAGCTTGATCTTGATCGACTGTTGTGTGAATCGATAGAAAAGTCATTTCTGGTGTATCTGTTAACTGTTGAAGTTCATGATTGTGTTTATCAACCATTACATTAGTTGGCGCCAGTATAGCCCTTTCACATAGCCAGTTTACATCAGTGTCATTGACAATCATACGTACACTTACACATACATACACTCTCACATATACTCACATACATATAAGACATACACACAGAGACATACATTTACATAACGAACGTGCAAACACACATAGACAGACACCTACACACTCATATAGAAAACATGTCGTGGTATAAAATGTCCCTTACTATGTCGTACGTAACGAACGCGCAAACACACATACACACACACACACACATACACTCACAGACACATATACTCTTATATACAAAATGTGTCGTGGTGGTGGTGGTATAAAATGTGTCGTGGTGGTACGTAACGAACGCGCAAACACACACATACTCACAGACACATATACACTTATGTACAAAATGTGTGGTGGTGCTATAAAATGTCCTTTACTATGTCGTACGTAACGAACGCGCAAACACACACACAGACAGATACATACACCATCATATACAAAATGTGTCGTGGTGGTGGTTGTGGTATAAAATATCGTTTACTATAATTGACTATAGAAAACAATTTTCGAGGAAATGTTATATTGTTTTAATCGAAATGAAAAAAATTACACGTTAACACTCGCGGTGTTTAATACTATTACTTTGTAAATTTGATTTGATTTGAAGGAGCCGTTTGAAATTGCATAGGGAACAGACAGACAGACAGACAAAGAGTTATATATATATATATTATATATATATATATATATATATATATAGGGAGATGAAAAAATGATGTTGGATTCTTACACCCACATTAACACGCTCGTCAAACGTTTTTTTTCTCTATGGTTCAGCGTAGAATTTTCATTTATGATTTGAGATTTTAGTTGATATATTCTCACTTGATAGACTAATTGCAGTTTTGTTCAACGTAGTTGGAGCCAAATAGTCGACTCCTATTTTGCAATAAGCAGTCAGTTAAGTTTAAGTTTTCCTTCATTACCAGGAATAATGTCAGCTTTGCCGTATAAATATATTTGTTCAATCTCTATATTGTTTTAAGCTCTCATAAAATAGAGGAATATAATACAGAATATTATTGATATAAAAATAATAACAGTATGACTGAAGTTTACTTCGTAAATGTGTGGTTCGGGGTTCGAATTCTTTACATGACGTTTTGGACATAACCTAGGGTCGACCAGTGTATTGGGAATGGAATTTCGTAGACGGAAACGAAGAAATAGCGTGGAAACATATTGTGTGTGTTCGTACACACGCACACACTCACACGATGGATTAGGTAGCCAAAATTTCGAAGTCACTATCAACAACATCCTTGTATAAGAATAAAAAATTTGTATCCTACAAAAGTATAAAGAAATCCATCAGATTATTGTCAAATTGTTTTTATTATAATTGAACAAAGAAACAAACTATATACACATATTTATGTATGTATATGTGTGTGTATATATAAAACCAATGTTGTCTTCGAAACATATGTCGAAAGTAAAAGAATTTGAATAGTATCTGCGTTCAACTCCATTTATTTACTTATATATATATATATATATATACACACACATATATATACATGCATGTATGTATACATACATACACACCCATATATCCATGTGTCTGTGTGCGTGTATATATATATATATATATATACATATATGTGCATATACATATATATAAATACATACACACATAAATACAAAACGGCGTTAGTTTCGAATAACTGCGACATTTATTAAGCAGTGGTAACTCTACATGTATTTGTTTGAAATCCTTAGCTATGGGGGTTGAGATTAATAAGAAAGCATCCCTTTCTTCTTTTAGACAAACAGAACCGTAATTGGGTAATCTTCTTAGTGATCTATTTCGACATAGTTGTCTCTCAACAGGAACATTGAATCATTATTCTTCAGCTGCCTAGAGAAGAACTTTATTTCACTATACTACCTCTTGCGTCGTAGCTAGCTGATCGAAGAAACAACATACCATTCCTTGCAGAGAAAAAAAGCGGACAGGCAAATAACAATAATCTATAATTTTCCTCATTTATATGCTGACGTTTCTTAAAAATGAATCTTGATGTTGATCTCTTCAGGCACAGCTATCGTTTATAGTTACAATGTAAATATGGTCTCGTCTTGTATTACCGTTTGTTGAATGACAAAGGAAGTAATATTTCTAAGCTCATCCTCTAAAAAAAAAAGAAAAAAAAAAAGACCACAGCCATATGTCATTGCCGCATATTATCTCTCCGTTGATGTTTCCACAGGTCAAATTTCTAATAATTCATTCGAAGCAAACAAAATAAATTCAACTTCGTTTGTTTTTATGAGTTTATATGAATTCTTCCATGTTTAACGCATCAAAGAATTTCAGTAGAAGATTGGCAGAATCGATGCTGGAGCGTCGGACAAAAGATTATTCGTGAGAAGGTTCGTCAGAAATTTGAAGACAAAATTTCAGTGATTCAAAACTAGTCCACATACACTGTTTCCTGCTCTTCTTTCCACTGAAAATGGAGCAGAAAATCAGTAGAGATTTAGAAAAGAATTCTGGTTTAAAATACAGTGCTGGACTAACTTTGAGATATCTGTTTGATAAAATGGTTTCGAACCGTACTGAAATGCATTTTGAAAGGCAAGAGGGAATATATATTTTCCTTTGTTAGCAGACAAGAGGGAATATATATTTTCCTTTGTTAGCAGAATTTGAAACAGACTCCAATTCTATGAACCTGTTTTCAGAAATACCTACCTTCAAACAAAATGTACAAACTAAACGGATACACACACACATATGCACACACGTATATGTTTCCACGCATTAAAGAATTTCAGTAGAAGAGTGGCAGAATCGCTGCTAGAGCGTCGGACAAATGACTAGTAAAGTACTTAGGGCGGGTACTATTTATACTCCTATAATGCACCCTAGACGGAAAAACAGAATTTAAGGACCGAATCTCATATATGTTACGTCGTTATGTACTACATAGAATTCTCTTCCAATGCTGGTGAAATAACGTTCCTATTTGTGCGTTTATTGCTGTAAACCTAATAGATGAACACATCAAAAATCTAATAAAACAGAACATAAAATTCCTTTAATCAAACCATAAACTAGCACAAATAATATATTACAAAACACTCTTGTTATCAATGAGAAACTATAATCATGTATACCGCACCCCCGCGAATAAGCAACAAATTGCCAATGTAATTTATGCATTCTGTCACGGATGCGAAAGCTTTAAAATGTCACGTTTACAAATGCTATATTGGCTATACAGATATGATACTTCCTCGTTGGCTCAGCTTGCACTTACAAGGAGCAATTGTGTTGCAGTACACTGCAAAACACAAAGCAGTTCTGGTTACTTCATCTTTTGGTTTATATAATTTACGTTGTACCAGGTCTCTATAAAACGTAGGCATAAACACTAGACATAATGATCAAGGACAAAGAAAGGAAGTGTGCATAATTGTAGAAATTAATTGTCCTAACAAATAAGACTCCGGGACTTATTCTTTTGTAAGCCCAGTACTTATTCTATCGGTCTCTTTTGCCGAACCGCTAAGTAACGGGGACATAAACACACCAGCATCTGTTGTCAAGCAATGCTAGGGGGACAAACACAGACGCACAAACATACACGCACATATATATATATATATATATATATATATATATATATACATATATACGACGGGCTTCTTTCAGTTTCCGTCTACCAAATCCACTCACAAGGCTTTGGTCGGCCCGAGGCTATAGCAGAAGACACTTGCCCAAGATGCCACGCAGTGGGACTGAACCCGGAACCATGTGTTTGGTAGACAAGCTACTTACCACACAGCCACTCCTGCGCCTATACGTATATGTATTAATACGTATATGTATTAATACAGACATTTACCCTTTCACATTTTTACTCTTTTACCTGTTTCACTCTGCAAGCTGGGGTCATGCTGCAACGCTTTTACTCATCTCTACCCTTTAGTGGTTTTTTGGTAAATGCAGGAATTCAATAGTGCTGTCCTCACTTGCGTTTCTTGCCGTGAGGTAGGTTCATCCGGAATCTTAGATTGTAGGATGTCCTGTCATTTCCTGAAAACGTCCACATCTATACCATGTGGATGTTCTCAAGCTATTGCTACATCTGGTCCTAAATCTACATGGCAAAGGTGGTACCTTTGGCATTATGCAATGGTGTCCTGTTCTGTGATTTTTGTTGCTCTGAATGCCAAAAGATCTGATTTTTTCTCAAATGATAGTTTTGCAAATAATATAGTGCAAAATGCAATAATTCAGGTTATTTTCTTTGACACTATATCATCTAAAAATACAGTATTTCTGCATAAATTCTCTTTTGTTACTTTGTGTTCTAGAATCAGTCTTCAAAAAAAATCTTGTGATTGGTTTTCGCTAACATAAAAATTGCTATCTACACACTTGATACTGTGAAATTACAGATTTTCATGTGTGAAGTGCTACGCTAATGTATCAAACTGAAAATATTTCTGAACTTTTCATATGGAATATTTGCGTGTATGGAATGGCATTAGAAACTGAGTGGTGCCGAAACAGATGTAACTGGTAATTAAAAATGTGCTAAAATCTTTCTTTATTTTCCTATTTGGATTACACACACACACATACAAGAGAGAGAGAGAGAGAGAGAGAGAGAGAGTCTAATGCAAGGTAAACTTAGTTGTGTGATTTTGATAAACACTTTTTAGCTAAGTAATGACAAGTTGCTCGACTTAGTTTAATCGCATTGCTAGAGATCGGGCGTTCACACTCACAATGACAAAATGACGTCGTTTAACTACAGTCTTTCTCTTTCACTTTGAGACTAAATGTGTGTTTACTGAAATGATGATTTGAGTAGGCGACGTAACGTCTCTGATCCAGAAGTTTGGGTGTGCCTCTGAGTGATTTTATACCTATTTCTTTACTACCCACAAGGGGCTAAACACAGAGGGGACAAATAAGGACAGACACACGGATTAAGTCGATAACATCGACCCCAGTGCGTAACTGGTACTTATTTAATCGACTCCGAAAGGATGAAAGGCAAAGTCGACCTCGGCGGAATTTGAACTCAGAACGTAGCGGCAGACGAAATACCGCAAAACATTTCGCCCGGCGTGCTAACGATTCTTCCAGCTCGCCACCAATCAGTTGGGTAGCCTGTTTATAGGATGCGGTCTTGGATGTCTGTAACACTGCTTCAGATGTGAGAGCGATACGCTATTGAAGGTCTCACCAGAGCTTTGTATAAGTTGAGTAACTGTTGGAAGCTGAAGTATTTTTTCACGTCTCTGAAGAGTAAGTCAGTCTTTGTAATGCAGACTTTGTAATGCTTAGGATGTGAGATGGACTAGGAGAGGCATTGTCTGTGATCGTAAAACCTAGCATTGTAGAAGTGATTTGAGTGTTCTTGTTACGTATTGTTCATGTTTAAACAGTGTACAAAAACCGTTCTTAATATGTATAGTGATTGTGTCTTTGTGCTGTTACCCACACATATACACATATATAGAATAATATACACAGGCATTTCAAAAGTAAATAGACACCGTTATTTTGAAAGATTTATTCCTAGAAACAAAATGTCGTTTAATGCGTTTAAATACGGGCATCGTATTAATGACTAGTTTCCATGCAAACAAAACGATATAACGGGCGGTATCTATTTACACATGTGCGGTGTCTACATATTTACACAGAGCGGTGTCTGTGTACATATGTTGTCTTTCTGTCCCTACCAGAAGATATTATATCACATCTGAATCTGTATTATCCATAGTATACTAATCTAGACTCATTCCAAGCATTTATCTCTCAACATCTCCTTTCCGTTGTGTTGTACCGCTCTAACATTATACAAAACTATTTTTCTACCAAATACTTCTTTATCAGAATCTTTAGTCTTCTGAAATTCAATTTATACAAGCCTTATTTGTGCAGACAAACAAGTACTGTTCCATATTAAATATTAACCATACTTAACTATCAAGATTTAAAATCTAGAAAGCAGTGGCAACTGGTAGATAAAATTAGTGGGGGGTGCTGCTTCCGAAAATTTTTAACCGTTGTTTTAATATTTTGTAAAAGGAAACAAACATATAAAAAGGAAATTTATACATTAACTTGATCGGTTCGTGTTTTAGCCACTGCCGGGTAGTGTGTTTAATTTATTCACTGGACACCATTGCGAATTTCCCCTTGTTTTTCAAAAATCCACCCTAAATCACAAAATAAGTGGGGAGGGAAATCTGTTTTATTTTTCGAATCCTGGCAGCAACACTATAGCTGGAAGCAGAATAATAATCCTCATTCAACATATTATCACATTCAAGAATATAAACACGTTTTTAAGCACAACACACTTGGAATAAAAAAAAACAAAACTACCTTTCAACAGCACACCAGAGTCGGCACTGCGGGAACCACAGCGCTCTCTCTCCTGAACGTGCAGCTTCCTATCTCGGACATGCGAGCATGCGCACAACAACCAAACATTGCGTCGCTGGAACTGTGAAGCGCACAGTTTTATACAAGGATTTTTGTATTTTTTTTCATAAACTAGGAGATGGGCTACTGTCATTAAGTTTAAGGATTATATAATGTACAAGTATAAAGAAAGAATTAAAGAAAAAAGGACCCATTATATTGAATGATATCGATAATATCGAGTGGAAATAGGGGGTGCTGCACTTTTGCAGTGCCTATACACGAGTCGCCACTGCTAGAAAGATCTCAAAAATTATAGACACTTTGTCTTCTTTTCATACCTAAAATAAAACAATTATTTATAACTCAATAAAAACCGTTTATTTCTAGATAAAAATTTATATACACATATATTCAATTCATTAATACACACTATATACCAGTTTGTATGCTTTTCAAAGACATTAATCAGAATACATAAATTGTAAAATGAAAGCATTTTTTTCAGTTTGAGCAATTGTTATTTGAGATAAAAGGAAAATGTTTTAGCTGTCTGATTGCACTCAAATTTATTATAGGGAACAGAAATGTTAAATTGTTGTCTCAATCTGCTAGTAATATTGACTTGAAAGGTTAATAGGCAGCCATAAATTTTTGTAAACGCAATTTTATCCTGTCTTATAGTGAAACATATTTCTTGCTCTTTTAACAATAGATTTTCTATGATGTATAACGACAAGTAAACAGTAATATTCGTTTTCAATTGCTTTCTTTGCTGTTGTTATCAGCTCGGAAGGAAATTACGTCTCCGTTATCTTGCAATAAAATGATAATAATGTTAGGTATGACTTCGCAGTTTAAATTTACGCTTAAACTGATTGTATAATTTGTTAAAAGTTTGGTGAAATATATAGAGGTCACCAGGTGTAACTGTGAAATTGTAGTTGGTAAGGAGTTTCTTAAGACTGTCTGTAGCAGGTTGAAAAGGCTGTGTGTTGCTTACTCTTTTACTGGTTTCAGTCATTTGACTGTGGCCATGCTGGAGCACTGCCTTTAGTCGAGCAAATCGACGCCAAGACTTATTCTTTGTAAGCTTAGTACTTATTCTATCGGTGTCTTTTGCCGAACCGCTAAGTTACGGGGACGTAAACACACCAGCATCGGTTGTCAAGCGATGTTGGGGGGGGGGACAAACACAGACACATGAGCACACACAGACACACACACACATATACATATATACGACGGGCTTCTTTCAGTTTCCGTCTACCAAATCCACTCACAAGGCTTTGGTCGGCCCGAGGCTATAGTAGAGGACACTTGCCCAAGGTGCCACGCAGTAGGACTGAATCCAGAACCATGTGGTTCGTAAGCAATTTAATTATTTTCAGATACATTGAATGGAATTTGTGCAAAAAGGTTTATAGTCTCATTTATTCAATGGTTACGAAGTTTTTCACGACTACATCTTGGAAGTAATTACAAATGTAAGTTTTGTTTTGACAGAATTTCTTGTAGTAGGCTGCTCCTAAGTTGCAGTGAAGCTCGCGCGTAATTACCATTGATGACAAGTAGCAGTGGAAAAATTAAACAGAGATAGATAGATAGATAGAGAGAGAGAGAGAGAGAGAGATTAACTCTAAAAAGTTTCTGGGAAAAGAGAATTGCTATATTTTCAGAAGAGGGGGTTTCTCTATGTAATCCCAATATATATATTTCTTTATTGCCCACAAGAGGACAAACAAGGACAGACAAAGAGATTAAGTCGATTACATCGACCCCAGTGCGTAACTGGTACTTTATTTATCGACTCCAAAAGTATGAAAGGCAAAGTCGACCTCGGCGGAATTTGAACACAGAACCAAGTGTCAGACGAAATACTGCTAAGCATTTCGCCCGGCGTGCTAATGTTTCTGCCAGCTCGCCGCCTTAACGTAATCTTAATACATAGCTGTGCTGTACAAGGTCAATAATAGTGAAATAGAACGAACTATTTAAATTGAAATCTGTCTCACCTAAGACACCGGCGGATTTGACAGGTGAACACTAATAAGTTTTTGAGAACAAAAGACAAAAGCATTGAAGATTGAGGTTTTAATTCTTAGTTACGAATTCAGTATGTGTCTTTTAACCATGATATTGCGGTAATTTTATGCAACTGGATTTTTGCAAGATTTATTAAAGTTCACATGGAAAATTGATCCAGTAGGAAGAGATCAATGTTAAATTTAAAATAAAGCTACCTGACTATTCACAGTTTTGAAGTCCCATGTGTTTATAACCAAAATCTCAGTAGCAAGATTCCTGTTAAAAATGTCTGTATACAATAAAAGTGGCTGAGTGGTAAGAGTTTGCCTTCCAAACACATGATTCCAGGTTCAACCCCACTAGCGTGGCGCATGGTTAAATGTCTTCTACAATAGCCTCCGACTGACCAAAGCCTTTTATTAGATTTAGTTGACGGAAGCTGAAAAACATCCGTCGTATATATATATATATATATATATACAAAATTAAGAGGAATGACCACTAAAGTGGATACCCTATATGCTAAACATAGACGTCAAATCGCCATTACCACGAATACTATGTTCTCAAGAAAAAAATCCCAGCAATACGCCATAATGTAAAAAAATTTTTTTCATTTTTTTTTACGTTTTTACATTTTGGCGTTTTGCTGGGATTTTTTTCTTGAGAACTTATTCTTCGTGGTAATGGCGATTTGACGTCTATGTTTAGCATATAGGGTGTCCTCTTTAGAGGTCATTCCTCTTAATTTTGTATGTAGCACAATTTTTAATCTTCGGATTTTTAATATGCTAAGCCACTGGTTTTAATTGATATTGATTAACATCAATTTCTACCCTTATTATTTAATTATATATATATATATATATATTATATATATATATATATATATATATGTGTGTGTGTGTGTGTGTGTATGTGTCCCACAGCACTTGACAACCATTGTTGGTGTGTTTGCGTTTTCGAAACTTAGCGGTTCGGCAAAAATGTGACGGTAGAATAAGTAACTAGCTTAAAAGAAAAGTACAGGGGTCGATTCGTTCGACTAAATTCTATTCTTCAAGGTGGTGCCCTAGCAGGGCGCAGTCTAATGACTGAAACAAGTAAGAGATAAAAGATAATAGAGATTCCTGGCCGAGAGAATCATCTTAAAGTGGTTTCATCACCGACGGTGTAACTGGGATAAATATTTGACTTGGGTCAGAAATTAGAAGAGAAAAGATAGATATCAGACAATTAACGCATCTAGATCTCAAAGACTGGATTAACGTGTAAGTAGCTGAGCTTTCCACTGTCACTGCACCATTAACCTAATTTCCAGGCAGAATCAGCGTGACACAATGTGTAACAAGACTATAAAGTTAAATAACATTTGAACTCAGCCGACGGCTTTCTAAACAGTTTCCGTCCGCCCACTTGTGCTAACAAGATATAGGTCGACTTCAGAGTGACGTTTTCCCAACATACACGCAGCGGGATTGAATCTGAGGATTCGTGGTTGCGAAGCGCACTTTTTGAGCATTCGGCCATACTTTGCATACGCACACACACACACACAACACGGGTGCCAGAGCTGTAGTAGTCTCCCGTCCCGGAAAAATGCACGCGGATAACTATTTATGAAAGGATCTTTACCGTTTGATCTACAGATTTAAAAAATAATTTTTTGTAACTAAGCACTTTCAAACTTCAGACACTGGTAGAATGTGTCATATAAAACATCTTTTACTCTTAGCAATTGAGTCAAATGACTGAAACAAGTAAAAGAGTAATATTTATTTGCACCTCCACAATACATACATGCATATCTATCTATCTATCTATCTATCTATCTATCTATCTATCTATCTATCTATCTATCTATCTATCCATCCTTCCATCCTGTAATGCATTCACAGTTATGAAGGGTTAATACTAGAGATAGAGCAAAATAAATAACTAATTTAATTCCAACCGAAGTGACATTTTGTTTGTGATTACCATATATCGCAGTTTCATCAACGAATCGTTAAAATCATAATTAATACCATTCTTAAAAAGGGGAGAAAATAAACTTTAATAGAAGAACGGTTAAGATTCAGGTCAGTTTATAAGTCACGAAATAGGACAACTCAAATTATAAAAGGTGAAGCCGTATAAGGAGAATGATTTAAATGATATGAATAAAATAATTAAAATACCATTAAACATGGAATTACATGAGAAGTATAAACACTTAAACACCGATATATAAATTACAATATTCTTTTCTACTTTAGACTCAAGGTCCGAAATTTTTGGGGAGAGGGCCAGTCGATTAGATTGACTCCAGCACGCAACTGGTACTTAATTTATCGACCCCAAAAGGATGAAAGGCAAAGACTACCAAGATAGAATTTGAACTTAGAGCGTAAAGACAGATGAAATACCAATTTCTATTTCTTTACTACCTACAAGGGGCTAAACACAGAGAGGACAAACAAGGACAGACAAACGTATTAAGTCGATTACATCGGCCCCAGTACGTAATTGGTACTTAATTTATCGACCCCAAAAGGATGAAAGCAAAGTCGACCACGGCGGAATTTGAACTCAGAACGTAACGGCAGGCGAAATACGGCTACGCATTTCGCCCGACGTGCTAACATTTCTGCCAGCTCGCCGCCTTATATAAATTACAATATTGTAGAATTAAACTACTATGCAAGGATAGGTAGAATGTGCACCGTTAGGATATATCACAGAATATTTGTGATATTCGTTGCATCGCTCTACGTTATGAGTTCAAATCTCACCGAGGTTAACTTTGCCTTTCATCCCCACAAGCTCCATAGAACAGTGTACCAGTCAATTATTAGAATCGAATTTTATCTATAAATCTCCTCTCTCAAATTTCTGGCCTAGTGCCTATATTAGGCACTCCTGGGACAATGAACTAATCTTGAGAATAAGATAAAAATTAGAAATGAAAAATAGTATATGTTCGTATATTATATTAAAGACAGAATGTATAATTGATCACGGAAGTTTAGATCTATTTAGATTCGTACAGAAAAAGGCTGTTTATTTAACACAACTCCTCTATGGGGATTGTAAAAATTGATTCAAAATCTATAAATATATTCACACGGCAGATAAAACCCTCGTAGGCGAGTTATATTATTTGTTATAGTTCCAAGTATTTTAGTATATATAATTGTTTATACAAGTTGAAATTATCTCAGAATTTCTATTGAGCAGGGAAAATTTTAAGATCAATATGTACGAGGTGCGTTCAAAACGTATCCGACTTTATTTTTACTACCAAAACTAATTCCACGCGGGTAAAAATATTTCGATGAGAGGTGACGCCACCCTTTCCGCGCATGCCCGAAAATTTTCGGTAAGCGAGTCAGTTCCTGGCTGTTACACCTAGGGTACAGACGTGTAGTGCGTACACGTCAGATTTCCGTTTTTACGCAATACAACCGAGCGCACCGAGTAGAGACTATAAACCCATGTCTCATCACCAGTGACGATGGTCTTCATGAAGTCTGGGTCGTGTTTTGTACAGGCCATCATATCCTGAGCGATTTCCATACGGAGTTGCTTCTGTAACTCCGAATTTCGCCGACACTCTGCATGCACAAATCCTCCGTTAAAAGGGAATGCACTGATCCTGTGCTCGTTCACACTTCGTGAGCAATTTCCTTGATTGTTACACGACGGTCTTCCATAACTATTCGTAGAACCTTCTCAATTGGCTCCTCATTTCAGTTTGTGGATGGCCTACCTGAGCATACCTCGCTCTCCACTGAGGTGCAGCCAAGCTTGAAACGGTTGTACCACTTAATCTGAGTATTGTCCATGGCATCATCGCCAAAGGTCTGCTGAATCTTCTGGATGGTTTGAGCTTGAGTATCAACAAGCTTTTGGTAAAACTTGCTGCGAGATCTCTGCTCGATGCGTTCAATGAAAGCAAGCGAAAATCCAACGAGCACTCACTACATGTCTATACTCTAGACATAACGCACAGCAACTGACGCGGCATTCCAGCAGGAAATATTTTTCGCGCATGCGCAGAAAGGATGGTGTCACATTCCACTCAAAAAAATGAAGTCGGATACTTTTTGAACACACATCGCATATCACATGCTTCAGGTATACAAACCGAACAGGGCTTGCTTAAATCCTGATACAAAATGGCGAAACAAACTAATCTTTATTTAATATTATAGATTAGATTTTCGTTATTTTTAAGACTCATGGGTAACAAGAAAAGCTAACATCAATATGTTTAAGTTTGTTACGGAAAGTCTACCTTCGATGTATGATCTTGCTTTGAATTTTGTTGGCGGTTAATCCAATATAAACAATGCCTTTGAAGATGCGTCTACGCTCGAGAAGACATCCAGACGGACGTACAATGCTGCAAGATCATACACTTTGAGTATTGAATGGATTATAGAGCTTGGTTTGGTTCATATCCAATAGGGATCGCGAAAATATTTAGTGTGGTCCAATAGGAAACTTTAGCGTTACTGAAAATTTTCCAATATCTGTAGCTAAGATGGGAGTGTTTTTTGTTTGGTTTAGATAATATTTTGGCCACAAGTGTAGAAAAGTTTTGACTAAAAGGGCGGCTAGACAAGTTGATATGTTTTTTTTAATTATTTTGGCTTTAATGAGAATTTGGGGTTTATATAGGGCATTATTTTAAAAATTTGTTGTTATTAGGTTATTGACAATTCGTTGGACGAAATCGTGATGAAAGGTAATCTCAAACCTCCTCTGTGGATGTATGCATGTTAATGTAGTATTACGGCAGTATTACAATGCAGTTATATGACATTTTCTTGTCGGGTACAATTCAAATCACTGTCGTGTCGAGTTGAACTATGCAGAAATACCTTGATTATCAACTAAAACTGAATCACATCCATCTGAGGAATCTTCTATTCACCGTGAATGTTAGGGATATTAGTAATTCGTGTATATATATATATATATGTGTGTGTGTGTATGTATGTATGTATGTGTGTATGTATGTATGTATCATTATAGGTATGTAATGCAGTATAGGCCTTTAAGATGTTACGTGAACAAAAACAGATCAACCACTGCATATAGTATAACAAAATATATTAAATGATATAGACAGTTAATGATAATACATCGTGAATCAAAGGTTCTGTATTGAGCAGTTTTGGGAATCACAAGACGATTAAAAATTCTGGCGTTCACTCGAATGTCAGTAATTTTTATGAAACTATTGTTAGGAGGCATAATTCATATCAAGTTGATATATGCTATTATTATATAATTAAATATAGGGTGGCGAGCTGTCAGAATCGTTAGCATGTCGAGCAAAATGATTAGGGGGTATTTCGTTCGTCATTACGTCCTGAGTTCCAATTCTGCCGAGGTCGACTTTGCTTTTCATCCTTTCGAAGTCAATGTAATCAACTTACTCCCTCTCTCGAAATTGTTGTCTTTGCGCCAAAATTTGAAGCCATTATTTATTTAAATATAAAGAAAATGAAGGATTTATAAAGTATGGCTAAAGGAAAAGATTTTAAATAAACTGCTTTATATGGAATGTTATTGAGTTGAAATCATAAAGGTATTACTGATTGCATTCTTAGATTAGAATATAGAGAGGTTTTGATAAGGTTTGACTGTGAGATCAGGAGTGTCTCATAGTCAGGTAAAACTGAAGGTAAAAATAGTGTATGACTACTCTCTGAAAATATGCAGTGATCCACTCAATCTTTTAGTATGATCTTCTGCTGTTTTAGTTGATATTTATCGAAGTGGAGGTATTTAATAGAAATCTCTAATCAGCTATGAGCAGCTCTAAACATTTTTGCCATGGTTACGAGCATCATTAATTTGATATTGAATGCAGTAGCATGTTCTTTTAAATTTCACACACAAGAAATTAGATAGCCTTGTTACATTTACTATTTTCTATATTTCTGAAATGTGGTTGAAATACGGTTGACCTTACGTCATACCTATTTACTGATTTATTCATACTATTTAGGTTTGGTTTGGTTTGGAGAGGGTTTCTGCTATGTACATAATTACTTCTGTGTTACATGATTGATTAAGATGACATATATTTGTAGTTCTGAGTGTGCTATTAACCCCTGTTAATACCATTTTTCAGGATTTTGAAATCTTTGGCTGGGTGGCAGAAGTCTATATTAATATATGTGGGTTTTTCCCTTAGGTTTGCTATATCGTTTAATGACGTTAAATGAATCAAAAACAGTTAAAAAAAAAAAAAGAATTTCTTTATGCAAAAACATACGACATATAAGAACTATTTTTTGCTATAAACTAGTAATTGTTGTGAAAACATTATGAAAGCAAATTAATTCAAATAATTGTTGCTTCTTAAACTCCAGGACCCTCAGAAAATCTGTTTTATTATTGGATAACTGAATGCGTAATTTTTATACATCATATGGCATTAACTTATGTGCTTGCGTATCTACAAAAAGACGGATTCACAAAAATATGTTTTACAAAGAATAATAGAATTGTAATAGTGTTTTCGATAAATCCAGATATCCATCATGGCACCAGAAAATGGTTTCAGGGATTCTTTTCAAGACTTAGCTTTTATTTGAGTATCTGAACTAATTTCAATTACATTTTCATAAACCATCGCCAGATATCTTGTCGGCTTTTCTTTAAAATTGAATCTATTTTGGAACCAATAATTATCCTTTTCTGTAAATCTACAAAATACTCGTTTAAGATTCTAAAAAAGCTGCATAGATGATAAAAAAAAAAAAAAAATACAAATTTTAAGGCGGCGAGCTGGCGGAATCGTTAGCATGTCGGACAAAATGCTCAGCGGCATTTCGTCTGTCCTTACATTCTGAGTTCAAATTCAGCCGAGGTCGACTTTGCCTTTCATCTTTTTGGGGTTGATAAAATAAGAACCATTTGAGCACTGGGGTCGATGTAATCGACTTATCCCTCCCCTGAAATTGCTGGCTTTGTGCCAAAACTTGAAACCAATATTACTACAGATTTTAAGGCGGCAAGCTGGCAGAATCGTTAGCACGCTGGACGAAATGCTTAGCGATATTTCGTCTGTCTTTACGTTCTGAGTTCAAATTCCGCCGAGGTCGACTTTGCCTTTTATCCTTTCGGAAGTCAATAAATTAAGTACCAGTTGCGTACTGAGGTCGATCTAATCGACTGGCTTTTCCCCAAGAATTTCGGGCCTTGTGCCTAGAGAAGAAAAGAATCGCTAACACGCTGGGCAAAATGCTTAGCAGTATTCTGTCTGTCTTTTACGTTCTGAATTCAAATTCCATCGAGATCGACTTTGTCTTTCATCCTTCAGGGGTCGTTAAAATAAATACCAATTGAGCACTGGGGGCGATGTAATCGACTTGTCCTACTCTGCCGAAATTGCTGGCCTTGTGCTAAAATTTGAAAGCAATGTTATTACAGTTTTTGAGGCGGCAAGCTGGCAGAATCGTTTATACTCCGAGCAAAATGCTTAGCGATATTTCATCCGTCTGTAGCCTCCAAATACCGTTTATACTTTCGAAGGAGATCATTAAGAATCGGAAAACTGTCAAAAGTATTTTTTTCCACAGCTGAGAGCCAGTATTACAATTTATATAATAACTATACCATTCTATCTTTGTCTCGAAAAATGTTCACTTTTTCCCTTGCAGAGATAAGCATGATTCATTCAATAATATAAAATATCGGCTATGTGTGCAGTTCTTGGTAGCCAAGTTGTAATCTGTCGACTGTCAGCAGATCTTTATTACCGCGTGATATCCATCTAACTTCTGAATGTAACAGAAAATCGTATATTGACACAGGGTCAGACACTTTTCTTATAATTGCATTTGTTCCACTGCTGCAGCATGGTGCAATAGACCTACCCAAACGTATATCGTGCCTTTCATAAAATTGTCAAAACAATGAAGTATATTCATATAGAAGTGAATCTTAAAATTTTTGGTTTTAAAATCATGTCGAATAAAATGAGCAAAATTGAAGCAATGTATGTGGACTCGTCTTGTAATGCGTAAATGTCACATTCATGTAATTTATGAATTAAAAATTCCACTTTAATATCGTCAACATATCTCAACACAGTAACATGGAAAGAGAAAGGTTCCTCTTTTTTTTCACAGAATCTGCATCAACTTATATTTAATACGAGAATGACCGTGGGATTGCACCTAGAAAGTTTACCCGGCACGAGTCCGGGCAAAGTTGTTTATGGAAGACTAGCAGTCGCCCAGCATACAAGCCTTCTCTCTCCACGCCA
This sequence comes from Octopus sinensis, assembly GCF_006345805.1. Classification (NCBI taxonomy): domain Eukaryota; kingdom Metazoa; phylum Mollusca; class Cephalopoda; order Octopoda; family Octopodidae; genus Octopus; species Octopus sinensis. The sequence goes on from NC_042997.1 coordinate 184,170,597, forward strand.
TCGATGTTGTCTAAGGGAAAGGTGAAGGCCGATACTGCTCGGCACCAACACATTTTTACCGCTGAGTGAACTGGAACAATGTGAAATAAATTGTCTTGTTCAAGAACACACAGTTCGGTCCGGGAATCGAACTCACTACGTCATGATTGTGAGTCCGACGCTCTAACCACTGAGCCATGCGGTAACTTGGTTTATATCAGTGTTTCTCATGGGGTGGTGTTGATAGCTGTAGAGATTGAAAAAGGAAGCTTATAAGTGTTATATATACATATATATACATACATGCATACTCTTTTACTCTTTTACTCTTTTACTTGTTTCAGTCATTTGACTGCGGCCATGCTGGAGCACCGCCTTTAGTCGAGCAACTCGACCCCGGGACTTATTCTTTTTGTAAGCCCAGTACTTATTCTATCGATCTCTTTTTGCCGAACCGCTAAGTGACGGGGACATAAACACACCAGCATCGGTTGTCAAGCAATGCTAGGGAGACAAACACAGACACACAAACACACACACATACATATATATATATATATATACATATATACGACAGGCTTCTTTCAGTTTCCGTCTACCAAATTCACTCACAAGGCATTGGTCGGCCCGGGGCTATAGCAGAAGACACTTGCCCAAGATGCCACGCAGTGGGACTGAACCCGGAACCATGTGGTTTGTTAGCAAGCTACTTACCACACAGCCACTCCTGCGCCTATACATATATATATATATATATATATATATATATATATATATATATATATATATATATATATATATATATATATATATATATATATATATATATATATATATATATATATATATTATATAATCATAATTCTGAGAAATCAGAGCCAGTTGTTTTACTGTTGAAATAAATAACTTGTCAAGACACGCTTTTCACTTTGTGTTTCACTTCTACATCCCCAAGTGTCTCCACATGGTACTTTGAGAATATTCTAGAAGCCGGTACATATACGCAATTCTAAACACCATATCACGCCGAGTCAGTACATTGTGTAAAAGTTAGGCTGAAATCGCAACCTGCTGGCAGTTGATGTCATATAAAAGTTGTGACTAAATTGGTGACCTACTGGTTGTTCAAACCGAGGTTTTTCTAGTAAGCCCAAAGTATTTGAAAGTCTAGTTTTTTTTTTTTGTTTTCAAAAACAAAGCAATGCTTATTCAAGGTAATGAAAAAGAAAGCCTAGCTTCATATGTTACAGCAATCTTGTCTTGTGTAAAAGTGCTCTTTATGATGTCAGGAAGGATTGATAAATGTTATGAAAGGTTTTACAATTGGTGAATCTTTAATTTTGCTCACTGCATATGAAATGTGTCGTTGTGTAGACGTTGAGAACATTGTATTACAGTTAAAATTAAAACCACTTTCCAATAACTGTAAAACGCAGAATAGACGAAATGTCAAATGATTCGCTAAGTCAACTTGTCGGAAATAGAACTTTTCAGAGGAAATAGACCATAATTTATCCGCCACAAAGCTATTATCAAGAACGTTAATTTTATTAAAACCAATGAAACCAATTTTAGATCATATTCTGAATTATGGAATGTTGGAAAAGCTGACTGGTTGTATTGGGTTGTCCGAAAAGTTCGTGCCGATTTAGAGTAGCTTATTTTTCGACTTATTTTAGAACATGGTTAAATCCATAAAATAGGATTTGACTACACCTCCATTTAGAGAACACTGTTTACGCTATCTTTTCGTGGAAGAAGGTTTATGTTCCTATAACCTGTGTTAATTCTGTAACCCTTTAAAATGGAAGATAAAGAAAGTTCATTTTCGGCACTTGATGCTTTGGGAACCAGACAAAAAATGCTGCAGCTCGGCTGGGATGTGTTACCCCACCCTCCATATTCACCAGATATTGCTCCTTAGGATTTCCACTTATTCAGGTCTCTGCAGAATAGTCTTAATGGTAAAAATTTCAATTCCTTCGATGACGTAAAAAGATACCTTGATGAATTCTTTGCCACGAAACCACCTCAAGAGGGTATTTTCAAGTTAAAGGGAAGATGGAGACGCATTGTGCAACAAAATGGTTCATATTTGGTTGATTAAAAATGTAATGGCATATGCCCTTCTTGCCCAAATGCCTCAGTAAACACTGCGTTAAATGCATCACGTTGACACAACTAACAAAGTAGATGTCTATCTTACTCGATAAATCCATGAGGAAGCTTTTGTGTGGTCTCTCTACTTCATAGAAATTGCAACGAAATCTTCAAACTATACCCAAAAACTTTGGGAAAGGAAAAGAAAAGACATACGTTGGTTGTGGCTAAAATGTTTTTGATCATATGTGTACAATAATAAGGATTGACCTGGAACGAAACCGAGTCAAAAGCGAATAAAAATATTACATGCTATTATCTGATTCTACTACTTGAACCACACGACTACCACTACCATCGCCGTAACTTATCGAACAATATACAATATGCTACGAAGTAAATAGGAATGATTTTAATCGACAAACAGTTGTATTCATTATCTGCTTTAGCGATTTCGCTTCATTGACGTTTCTAAAGATTTTTGGAAGAATCAAACCGTCGTAAATTTCCTACTTCCACTTCAAGGAAGTTATGGTAACAGCTTCAATACTTGTTTACACACGACTGACTTAGATCTATGCAACAACAATAACAACAACAGCTGCAACGTTAGCAACAGATATCTGATTTCTTCGTTCTTGGTTCCATTCAGTTACATAACTATTGTTGTTTGCTTTTTGCCTTTGGCAAGGAATCTTATATCCAGAAAAATAAGTCGATTGAAAGAGTTCATATCAATAGATTTCCAGTCTCCGTTGACCTTTCATTCCTTTTAATTAGTCACTTAAAGGTGGAGGGGCGATGTCAATGACCTTTTCGGAGTCTTGCATACCGGAGAAATTGATGTTCAGTGTGGGGGAGAAACTTGTTGGTAAGGTATTTCAAAGGTCTCAGATATGAACGGAAGGGTTTCTATAAGTGTTACGCGAGAGATCTACGTATGACACACTTTAGGGTTGATGAGAACAGAGACAGAAAACAATTGGGCCTGGGTCAAGGAAATATGTAGCTAGCTGGCCCTTTTGTAAACTAACATTGTAGTAGTTTTAAAAGCGACATAAAGAGAAAACTGCGTGGTTGTACTGATGACATCTTTGTTATGATGAAAAAGACCAGGTTGTTATGTTTAACATGAAGGATGTTCTGAAAGTTTCTGTCCGTATAGATAGTAGTAGAGGTAGTAGCGACAAATGTTTAAAACGATAGAATAAACAACATATCTGAAGTACAACCTATTTCTTTACTACCCACAAGGGGCTAAACATAGAGGGGACAAACAAGGACAGACAAACGGATTAAGTCGATTGTATCGACCCCAGTGCGTAACTGGTACTTAATTTATCGACCCCGAAAGGATTAAAGGCAAAGTCGACCTTGGTGGATTTGAACTCAGAACATAGTGATGGGTGAAATACCTATTTCTTTACTACCCACAATGGGCTAAACACAGGGAGGATAAACAAGGACAGACAAACAGATTAAGTTGATTATATCAACCCCAGTGCGTAACTGGTACTTAATTTATCGACCCCGAAAGGATGAAAGGCAAAGTCAACCTCGGCGGAATTTGAACTCAGAACATAAAGACAGACGAAATATCTATTTCTTTACTACCCACAAGGGGCTAAACACAGAGAGGACAAACAAGGACAGACAAACGGATTAAATCGATTATATCGACCTCAGTGCGTAACTGGTACTTATTTAATCGACCCCGAAAGGATGAAAGGCAAAGTCAACCTCGGCGGAATTTGAACTCAGAACGTAACGGCAGACGAAATACCGCTAGGCATTTTGCCCGGCGTGCTAAGGTTTCTGCCAGCTCGCCGCCTAGAAGTGGGATAGTGACACAGGCCAGTTGCTATATATACAGCCATTTCAGATTGCATCTAATTAATGGTCACGTGCGCCAAATACTAGTCCCAAAACTAATGTCCTCTTTCGGTCTCTTCTATCATTACTAAAATTGTCGCTGCACCTATGAAATTGTAAGTTTTGTACCAAACGCACCCACCATATTTTCTCAAATCATAATTACTGTGTCTGTGTCTTACTCCAACTAAGCACACCATTAAATCTTGCTTCCTCAAAACTTCAAATACCTGGAACTCCCTACCTTTCTTTATTGGCTACATAAGATAATAAAATAAGTTAATAACCTTTCCCTATCAGCATAAACGATCAAAAGTTCAAATTAAGTATCAACTGCATCGAACTCAACCACTTGTGGTAGCTGAAAATGTTATAATGACCGTTCCTCTTCATTTAAAACGATATTAAAACATGTTTATTACAACTAATTACTAGTATCAACACGGGAGGGAAGAACGCCAACCCGATTGCTGTGGAATTTGACCCCAAAATATAAGTGGGCGAAACTAAATACCATATAATCCTTTTTGTCGCTTCACTGCTCTTTTTTTTTTTATCTTATCGGTTATTGTGCTAAGTAACAATAACTGATCTATCAGATATCCTGTCCGCCCATGCAAACACATTATTTGTCATATCACTAACCGTTTTTTAAAAAATTTTCTGTTTATCCACAACCATCCCAACATATGAAATTAGCTAAGTTAATGTTAATATATTTAATTCAACTAAAGGCGGCGAGCTGGCAGAAACGTTAGCACACCGGGCGAAATGCGTAGCCGTATTTCGTCTGCCGTTACGTTCTGAGTTCAGATTCCGCCGAGGTCGACTTTGCCTTTCATCCTTTCAAGGGTCGATAAATTAAGTACCAGTTACGCACTGTGGTCGATGTAATCGACTTAATCCGTTTGTCTTGTCTTTGTTCGTCCCCTCTGTGTTTAGCCCCTTGTGGGTAGTAAAGAAATAAATATATTTAATTCAATGAACATTAAACAGCTATTTGGAAATCAGTATAACAAAAGAAAAAATAGTAGTCGGTGATTAATATATTTTAGTTATTCCAGCACGTACGAGAGACAACTCCAGACATGTTTCGGTATCATTACGACTTCATCGGCGGAGCATAAACTTAAAAGTATTTGATAAAGTAATGATAGAAGAATGAGTAAAGGATACATCGGAACATGAAAACTCTGTTATACAAAATAGACGGCCAAAAGCAATATGGTCACGGCTGAAATGTCTTTTATCACCAGATTATAAATGAATTGTTTAAAAAATACTGAACTTTATGTTAGCCGATAAAATAATAATCCTGTCTTTATTGGCCACATAAGATAATAAAATAAATTAATAACCGTTTCTATTACTGGCACAAGTCCTGAACTTTGATTGGAGGGGAACAGTCAATTATTTCGACTCCAGTGCTCAACTGGTACTTATTTTATTGAGTCCGAAAGGACGAAAGGCAAAGTCGACGTCCGCGGAACGTAAAGACGGACGAAATACCTCTAAGTAGTTGTCTGACGTGCTGACAATTCTGCCAGCTCACCACCTTAAGATAAATTAATGATAAACCAAAACATGTCCGGACTTGACGAAAACATTACAATAGTATAGTTAAATATATAAATATTTATAATTGTATAATATTTATAATATGTATAAATATTTCTAGTTTTCTAGTTGATTTGTGAATGTTGTTTGTGTGAAATATATTAACACTCCATAGAAGTAATTCGAAATATATGAACAGATTTAGAGCAGAAAGTTATTTAAAAATATGTTACTTTCTACACTGAAATATTGCAACTGAAAATCACACTAAACAAAACGAAAGCAGAAAAAGAAAATCAGGAAACAAACTAGAAATGACATTACGACACGAAGTTTCATTATTTTGATCTCGAGCCAACGAGAAGTTTCTCGGCGCTAAAAACAGTTGCCTAATTTTTACTGAAATTACTGTGTTACGTAATTTTAAAAGTATGATTTACAGTTTAAGTAAATACATATTAAGTGCCTGACCCTCTTGCAAAAAAAAAAAAAAGAAAAGAAAACGTGTTGTTGAAATTTCCATACATATAAACACGACCAATAAAACAGGGTAAGTAATCGTTTTCTGTATTTTTTTCCCTAAATTTTTAACTTCAAAACAATCTTGTAAAACCTTCCATGGGAAGTACATCAGCAAATTTTTTGTATGATGTCCTGTGTGATGTAAAGAGAAAAGAATTGTTAATCACAGATCTAACCTCTTGAAATGGGAGGGCTACAAAGGGCAGAACGGTCAATATCTGGAATACCTATTTCTTTACTACCCACAAAAGGCTAAACACAGAAGGGGACAAACAAGGACAGACAAAAGGATTAAGTCGATTATATCGACCCCAAGTGCGTAACTGGCACTTATTTAATCGACCCCAAAAGGATGAAAGGCAAAGTCGACCTCGGCGGAATTTGAACTCAGAACGTCGCGGCAGACAATATACCTATTTCTTTACTACCCACAAGGGGATAAACACAGAGAGGACAAACAAGGACAGACAAACGGATTAAGTCGATTATATCGACCTCAGTGCGTAACTGGTCCTTAATTTATCGACCCCGAAAGGATGAAAGGCAAAGTCGACCTCGGCGTAATTTGAACTCAGAACGTAACGGCAGGCGAAATACGGCTACGCATTCCGCCCGGCGTGCTAACGTTTCTGCCAGCTCGCCGCCTTATCGGTCAATATCTGGAATACCTTACTGATAAGTTTGCGTTGCCAAGCTTGATCTGAAGAAAAAGCAGAAACCAACAGAGGTTATTTTGGTTTGAACATTTGAACAGGTGTTAACGAAGCCATGTTATTAAAAAGTCAATTTATTATCTGCGTTTCCAAATTAAATTGGCGTAATGACAAATAGAAATATGCTATCAGAATATTAAATCAATCAACTAGAATAATGACCAAACAACCATGCAAAGCACATAACAGAAATTACTCCCACAAGAATTACCATTTATTCCTCTTATACGTCATGCTACTTCACTATTTTGACCTCGAGTCTATAACAGAGTTTAAATGTGCTCTCTCAACTTGCAAGGAATAGTAGTCAAATCTCGCTAAAATTACCTTCCTATCGTCTTGTAAAGAGATAATCACATTGGGTAGGCGAAAGCGATGTGGTGGACAACGAAAAACCTGGCTGATGACAGTCAAAGCTGATCTGGAACCCAGCCTAGGCCCCCATATCTACGGCGTTCGCCGCTGGAATAAGGAATGGTTGTAGATGACGCGGTCGTTAGCCTTAAATCGCCAGGCCTGGTCGGTGTTTGTGAGAGATGCAGCATTGAGGATGAATGAAGCCAGCTCAACCCGACCCGGGTGAATGCTGTAAGAAGAAGAAGAAGAAGAAGAAGAATATATTCTTAGTTATACAATGCTGAGAAAAGAACGGAACACTCGTGGCAGTAATGCCTTTGCTCGTAAATCTGCTTCGTTATACTTGACCTGGAGAAAAAAAAACAATGACAGTAGCATGAACAACGGTTATTTTGGCCCGAGCATTTTAACTAGTGTTAACGAAGTGGTTTTTTTGGAAATCTATTTTATCGTTCAGGAGAGCAAATTAAATTGACCTAATAACTATTAGAAATACGTCATTAGAATGTTCATACTTGTATGATGTTTCCTTCTATTTACCCATTCTCCAGCTATCTTACGTTTAGTATTTCATCTTTGTGTTGTCCTATCAAGTATTTATACTCTCTAATGTGGAGGCGCAATGGCCCAGTGGTTAGGGCAGCGGACTCGCGGTCGTAGGATCGCGGTTTCGATTCCCAGACCGGGTGTTGTGAGTGTTTATTGAGCGAAAACACCTAAAAGCGCCACGAGGCTCCGGCAGGGATGGTGGTGATCCCTGCTGTACTCTTTCACCACAACTTTCTCTCACTCTTACTTCCTGTTTCTGTTGTACCTGTATTTCAAAGGGCCGGCCTTGTCACTCTCTGTGTCACGCTGAATATCCCCGAGAACTACGTTAAGGGTACTCGTGTCTGTGGAGTGCTCAGCCACTTACACGTTAATTTCACGAGCAGGCTGTTCCGTTGATCGGATCAACCGGAACCCTCGTCGTCGTAACCGACGGAGTGCTTCCATACTCTCTAATGTTCTACTAAGTTGAGACGCCCTTCGGTCATGACTGACCGTGGGATTGCACCTAGAAAGTTACCCTCCCAGGCACAAGTCCGGGCAAGGTTGTTTATGGAAGACCAACAGTCGCCCATGCACACAGGCCTCCCTTCTCCATGCCACCAGTGTTATCCAAGGGAAAGGCAACGGCCGATACAGCTTGGCACCTGTGACGTTGCAACTCATTTCTACAGCTGAGTGAACTGGAGCAACATAAAATAAAGTGTCTTGCTCAAGAACACAACACGCAGCCTGGTCCGGGTTTTGAACTCACAACCTCACGATCGTAAGCTCGACGCTCTGACCACTGAGTAATGCGCCTTCACTAAGTACTTATAAGTATCTACTAAGTATCTATACCCAAATGACAATCGTCTTGTGAGGTATCGAGTTTACTGAATGTTTACCTTCTGACGTATTCCTCTGTGTATTTGAATTCTGAAGTGTTGTTCTGAGTATTTACTCTAAAGGGTTCTGCTGAATATTTAGCCATTAAAATATTCTACTAAATATTATGTGTTGTTGCGATTAACGGAATATTTTCTTTCGGTAGAATACTGAGTATATAGACTCAGAATTTTACTGAGCATTCATTCTCAGCAGTGAGTCACTGATAATTTATTCTCTGTGGCGTGTTTTGATAATTTAGCAAACAATCATTTCTCTTTCAAATTCCAGATGAAACACACACGCACAATATAAGCAACAGGATATCAAGTAGTGAAGCAGTACGACTATTTCAAGCGGCTCTATTTAATTGAACAATGCAATGATTACATCAATTTAAATGCGGTGCCATCACCAGCTGCACAAATAAATAAATAGAATTTTAACTAGTTGGACTCATTAATATAATTTTTCTCAAATACTTTAACAGAGCAAGAAGATGGAAGAATTTCATGTTGTCGCTACTGTAGCTAAGAATAGACTACACTTCCAAAAAGCGCATGAAGCCCATTCGGTCGTAGTTTGTTAAGGATTGTAATAAATTTCTAATTCATTTATCTCTTTATCAACTACTAAATTTAAGATTAGAGGACTGTGTCTGTTTAGAATAAAGGACAAAAGTGAGTTGACAGCTCATGGTCATAAATATTGGTCATAAATATTGTCATAAATATTGTCATAAATATGGTCATAAATATTGTCATATGAATCTCTTTTCCTCAGGGAGGAAAGAAGACATTAGGAGTAGTCAGTTTGATACTCTTACTCTTTTACTCTTTTACTTGCTTCAGTCATTTGACTGTAGCCATGCTGGAGCACCGCCTTTAGTCGACTTATTCTTTGTAAGCCTAGTACTTATTCTATCGGTCTCTTTTGCCGAACCGCTACGGGGACGCAAACACACGAGCATCGGTTGTCAAGCGATGTTGGGGAGACAAACACGGACACACAACCCCCACCCACATATATGTATATATGCATACATACGACGGGATTCTTTCAGTTTCCGTCTACCAAATCCACTCGCAAGGCTTTGGTTGGCCTGAGGCTATAGTAGAAGACACTTGCCCAAGGTGCCACGCAGTGGGACTGAATCCGGAACCATGTGGTTCGTAAGCAAGCTACTTACCACACATCCACTTCTACGCCTGATATAGAGTATATATATTATATATATATATATATATATATATATATATATATATATATACTCTTTACTCTTTTACTCTTTTACTTGTTTCAGTCATTTGACTGCGGCCATGCTGGAGCACCGCCTTTAGTCGAGAAAATCGACCCCGGGACTTATTCTTTGTAATCCCAGTACTTATTCTATCGGTCTCTTTTGCCGAACCGCTAAGTGACGGGGACGTAAGCATACCAGCATCGGTTGTCAAGCAAACACACACATACATATATATATATATATATATACGACAGGCTTCTTTTAGTTTCCGTCTACCAAATCCACTCACAAGGCATTGGTAGGTCCGGGGCTATAGCAGAAGACACTTGCCCAAGATGCCACGCAGTGGGACTGAACTCGGAACCATGTGGTTGGTAAGCAAGCTACTTACCACACAGCCACTCCTACGCCTGATATAGAGTATATATATATATATATATATATATATATATATATATATATATATCTTGCACACACGCACGCACACACACATACGCACACACATTATATATTAATAGTAATAGTATGACAACAAAAGAATGAATGAGACCTCGATATTATGTAAATAGAGGAATTTATCTGTAATATAATATGTGACAATTATTCGGTTGCCATAATAAAACTCCAACTTTTTGGGTCATGTCCACACATGGTTAAATATTTGTTACGTTTTTGGTCCCCACAAAATCACAGATAGAACCTGCTTTTTATATTGTGTCCACGTACAAACAAATTTATCTCTCTCTATTTTTTATATATATTTATTTACATATATTTTTTTACATATTTTATATATTTTTATTGCTTTATATAGTTTTACATATTTTTTTCTGTATATTACATTTCACCCTGTATTTTTTGTGCGTTTGAGTATATAGACGTGTATATGAACATATTTGTGTGCGTATGGGTATACAAAGATTAAAAGATTAAAGACAAATTACAATCACATATATACACACGTGTGTGTTTGTGTGTGTGAGCGTGTTTGTGTGTGTGTGTGTGTGTGTGTGTGTGCGTGTGTGCGAGTATGTATATGTGTACATGTGTATGGTTGCATATATATGTATACATATAGGTGTGTGTATGGGGGGGGGGGTTGCATGTATATGTTTCACGCGAGTGTGAGTGAGAATATGCATATATAGCATATGCGTATTATAGACGTGTATAAGAATATAATTGTGAGCGTATGGGTATGTGCACGTGTGTGTGCGGATATGTACATGTGTATGGTTGCATATATGTGTGCACATATAGGCGTGTGTGTAGGTGTGCATGTATGTGTTTCACGCGAGTGTGAGTGAGCATATGCATATAAGCACATGTACGTGGGTGTGTGTGCACGCATGTGTATGTATGTGCTTGCGCGCATACGCGAATTCTATGAAGGTCTTTTACTTTCTCCCCTTCGGGTTTTTTTCCCCTCTTTATTTAACGGTCATTCTAATCGCTTTTTTGTTTGTCTTAATAAAATTATTTTTATAATTATAGAATATTTTGTATAATTTACCTAAAATAGTTGGTAAAATTATTAGTATTAATAATCTTACCCTATATTATTATTATTAAAATATATATATATTATATTATATATATATATATATATATAAGTAGTTAAAGGAATTATCCTAGTATGGATAATTCGGTTAACCGATACCCGGGTAGCAAATTTACGTCAGAAATCACGGTTGAAGCTACATGCCAAGGGCAGAAATCACGTGCTTTCGTGTGGAAATTTGTGTGTTATTTTACTATAAATAAATGAAAGAATGGAGTCGAACGACGATTTAACAAAATTCCTTTATTCTCGACATATGTTTCGAAGACTGCGTATTCTCAATTCCGAAGGAATAAAGGGTGCATTATGCCGCCTTCTCATCAGGAAAACAAGGAACTTATGTCAGCATCATGATGAACAAAAGCTTTTAGATGACTGCCCACACGGAGTCCATTATCACTATGCAGTCTGCGAAACATATGTCGAGAATAAAGGAATTTTGTTAAATCGTCGTTCGACTCCATTCTTTCATTTATATATATATATATATATATATATATATACATATGATGGTTGCCTGATATCTTTATGCCCTGTATCATCGATGAGCTACACGAATATGGCTTTTGAGGCCTGCCAAAGACATCCATGGTTTTTGACAATTAGTGCAAGAAAACTTGGTGATTGTTTGGTTTACAGTTCCATGAACTTTACTATGTCTTTTCAAGCCACCTTTTGATCTGCATACTTTATGACAGAGTATGCATTCGAAATCATCTGTCCATCTGTAATCAATGTGCGGTTGTGCTTCGTATGGCTCTTTAGCCCAGACTTATTAAGATAAATCTTTCCACATTCATCACAGATCATCACGTTCATTAATGTTTGTTAGAACATCTATCCTTCCTGTCACTTTTTCTCATCTTTCTCTAGATCTTTGCATTCTCCATTCTCTTTCTAATTCATTTTTGCCTCCTGTTATATGGCACGTTCGGATGTCCTCTACTCAACTCCTCGACGTCTAGACTTCTCCCTCTATATCTACGTATTGGGCTAGCCTACATCATCGTCTGGGGACGTCGAAACAACACCGCCCCCTTTTGAGTTTTTTATACCTGAATTTATCAATTTTATTTCCTCGGTGAGAAGCTGGCATATCTTTTTCTCTTAGCGTTAATTTCCATCATTTCTGTAGGTTTTTTTTTCCTGTTCGACCCACGTGTCGGTTCTGCTTTTGCTTATGGTTCTGGGACCTCGAACAAATCATACCATAAATCCATTTGTTCTTCTCGCCTCTTTTGGGTTTTAGTATATCTTTTTTTTAATTGGTTTAAATACCTTCTGTGTTCATATTTTGGTCCTTTTACCATGCACATCACGTTACCCAGACGTCCAGTTATACTTCCTTATTCCCAATCCTGTTTTCCGTTACTATATATTTTAAAATACACTTTGTCACCTGTGTTAAAAATTTTGTTTTTCTTTCCGAATTTTCTATTTTCTGTTTCCTGCTCGGCAACCATTTGTCAAAACTAGAACGAATTTTTCTGGAAAATATCAAATCTGCGGGTAGCCTACCCGACTCTGCATTTGGATTCGGTGTTATTCTATACACTTGCAAAAACTTTGTCATATTTGTATCTACAAGGATTTTCCGTCTGGTCTTCCTTAAGGCTCTCTTGAATGTGTCGACGAATCTCTCCGCTAACCCATTTGACCTTGGATGGTAAATTTATGATTTATGGTTAAGCCAAGTGCCTCACAAGCCATTGCATTCGTAAGATTTTGCATGTCCTCCTCAGTATGAGTGATAATATCACAATCATCTGCATAGAGGAGGTCTCTAGTAAGAGTTGAAGACGTCCCTGACTTAGCTGACAGTCTTCTGATGTTAAAGATTTTTCCTGCTGTGCGATATCTAATATATCTGCCTTCATAGGAGCCTTTGAAAGCCAATTGAAAAACTATGGTAAATAGAGGGTGAAGAGAGTGGGTACTAGTATGTCACCTTGTTTTACCCCATTGATGACAGAGTTAAGCTTCGAGAGCTTTCCACCGCTGCTGGTCCTTACTCCCATGCCATCATGAAACTGTTTCAGAATAGTGAGAAACTTTACTGGGCATCCAGGTCTCCTCAAGATCTTCCACAAGACAGTTCGATTGACAGAGCCAAAAGCGTTAGTAAGATCAATGAATACCTGATAAAGTCCTGTTTGCTGTCCCACACACTTTTCTTGTAACTGCCGTGCAGAGAAGGTCATGTCAACAGAACCCCTACCATTTCTGAATCCACTCTGTGATTCAGGAAAAATCTCATTAGCCTCATATATCTGCAGCCGGTTCAACATTATTCGTGATAAAACTTTGCCGACTGTAGCAAGCAGGCAAATACTACGAAAGTTACTGCATTCATCCTTTTGTCCCTTACTCTTGAACGACAACTCCCATGACTGCATCCTTCCAATCTTTTAGCATAACTTCCCTTTTCCGTATCTTCTGTATTAATGCTGTCAGCATTTCTAGCATGTCGTACCCACTAAATTTAAATAGTTCTACATGCAGACTATCAACTCCCGGTGCTTTGCCATTGTCCAGCTTTGATACTGCTTTTACTGTTTCCTCTGCTGAAGGGGTGTCATCTAAGCACTCAATGGGTGCATTCTGTGGAATCATATCAATACTTTTTTCTATCAACAATTGCTGGACCAGCAATTGTTGATAGAAATGAAATGTTCCTCCCATCGTTTTAAGATGTCTTTGGGCTCCCTCAATAAAACACCATTCCTATTCTTCACATGAGCCAAAGTAGGATATGATGCCTCATACACCTCACGAAAGAGAGTACATAATAACACTCACGCGCGAGTAAATACGCACATATATCATAAATTGTATTCCATTAATTGGCTAAAATGCTATGTGTACAGGTTAAGTTAAGATACAATTTGAGCGTAAACTTCTTAGTTCAAATTCTGTTAAATCTGTACCTTTGTATAAGTTACTCTCCTATATATATATATCCCCAGTCGAAAGTTATTATTATTATTATTATAATTATTATTGTATTTTTGTATTAATATTCGTGTAACATCGTCTGTTTTTCCGTTCTTGTTTTCGTATACATTCGATGCTATTTTCCAAGGAATCTAATGCTCTTAGCTTAGATTTTCCTTGGGGCTGGCCAGATTGGAGCAATCTCAAGATTAATCAGCCGAAATTGCGAGAATGATCCGGTTTTTGACTGAGGATAAAAGGCTTCGAATGACCCGTCCTTGTTTTTTTGTATCGTCTATCCGGATGTTTTGTTGTCCCTTTTTGTATCACCTAGTTTTCGGATGTTTTGCGTTCTTGTCCCATTTTGTATTATATATTATATATATATATATATATATATATATTATATATATATACATACATATACGATAGGCTCTACTAATGTTCATATATTGGCTGTCCTGGGGATGTTCTAACTGATGATTGTTATGCACCATGCATTGTAGTAAAACGCGCCGGGGCAGCATCTAGAAAACATACAAGTAAACTGTACTTATAAATGGCTATCTGAGAGTTGTTATAACTGACGAATATAATATACGCATCCTATATTTTATAGCAGAACACGATTGTAGGTCTTTTGCTAAGTACTTAATTATATCGCACTTATCCTTACACTCCACTTTTGTATTAGTAATTTAATCCGAAGGCTGCATGAGTTTTTATAGACGCAGGCATGGTTGTGTGGTAAGAAGCTTGCTTCCCAACCACATGGTTCCAGGTTCGATCCCATTGCGTGGCACCTTGGGCAAGTGCCTTCTATTATAGCCTTGGACCGACCAAAGCCTTGTGAATGGACGTGGTAGACGGAAACTGATAAAAGCCTGTCGTGTGTGTGTGTGTGTGTGTGTGTGTGTGTGTGTATTTGTCCTCCCCAGCTTGATTACCGGTGCTGGTGTGTTTTCGTTCCCGTACCTTATCATTTCGGCGAAAGAGACCGATAGAATAAGTACTAGGCTTCAAAAAAGTCCTGGGGTCGATCTGTTCGACTAAAACCCTTCAAGGCACTACCCCAGCATGACCACAATCGACTGAAACAAGTAAAAGATAAAATATGTAGCCAATGACACCACTAACCCACTTGGCCAGCTGCAAACCTATTTGTCCATTACATTTGTAGATGTTCAGCTTTTATCGATTCAGTTTCTAAATGTTTTTGCCGAAAATATTTTATTACTATGGTTTCATTACATAAAAGAATGAAAACTGAAATTTGTTGCAGTTGCTGTCTCTTCGAGCAAAACGGTATTGCGGCAAGGGAGTATGGAGGGACCAAAAAGTTAGTGTGTTGTTGGAAGAACCGCAAAGCCTGCCTGAAGACTGTTTCACAGAAAAGTGTTGAAAAACTGGAAGATTATTTAGAAGTTTATATCAATGAAAACTGACAAAAGCAAAGACTGCCTGAAGATAGTTTCACAGCAAAATTGTGTTGCGAGAATCGGAATCTGGCTCTGGTGTGAATTGTAAAATTATTTGGAAGATTAGATCAATGAAAACAACAGATAAATAGTCTTGAGGTCGATCTGTTCGAGTAAAACACATCCAAATGAATGTAATGGCTTGAAAACTACAGTAAGCTGATGTTCTTGCTTTGTGAAAAGGAAAGATGTGATAGAGCGACAAAGACAAAAATTGCATATAAACTCCCGGTAGACTTTGAAGAAAAATTACAAATTTCCATAGAAATACATAGGCGCAGGTATATTTGTGAGATTATGAAGCTCTGGGGAGAGATAAATTGTAGATCAATTAATCTGACATCTAGCCATAAATCATTGTAAAAAAGCAAAAGAAACATAAAAAATTTACATTTGTCCAGTGTCTAATTACACTCCTATGTCTTCAAAGATAACTCTTGGCAGTTTATGTATACTTGAGGTGGTTTCATTTAACTGGATCTTATTTACGAGGCAATTACAAAACAGAATGTTTTGTTGGTGTCATTAATAAAAAGTAATTTCCCGTTCGATAGTAATGCACTAGCGTTTTCAGAAGGGAGACTACAAAAATCACGAGGAAAACATCATGGATCACCAAATATAAACTTACTTTTAATTATATTATGCAACGCATAACATATTTTCCGGTACACTAGTCGACAGAGTATATAGTGTAAACATATAGTTTAAAAATTCATACATCGTCACTATCTTTCCAAATCCTGCTGCATTTTACCAAGTTGTCTTGGTGTGTAAGTCGACCATATATTTTTTAGCTGTAAATTTTGGTCGGAATAATTCAACTTGTATGCCTGAAAATACGGTATTAGTCTTATACCTAATAACACTAATACGTATGTCTTTAAAGATTATTTGGTAGTTTGTGGATATCAGTGGTAGTTTAATTTAACAGGATTTGATTTACGAAGCAGTTTCAAAATGGAACCTATTTTATTTGGATACCAATAATCATTTCTACGACAGGCACAACTGGTACTCATTTTATCGACCTCGAAAAGGATAAAAGGCAAAGTCGACCTCAGCGGGATTTGAACTCGGAACGTATGAAAAAAAAAAAAAGAAACATAAAAACTGTCAAATTTAGCCTGAGCACCTTGTATTTTCGAGGAGAAAAGTTTAAATGAAGTTTTTAGTCGGAGTTAGAGATAAGACACGGTAGTTATAATAAGTGGTGATGTGGTGGATACCTTTGGTACGAATTCTGCAAGTTCATAGGTGCTGCAACAGTTGCAGTGACGACAGAAAAGATAGGGAAGACATATGTCTGTGGGTCAGTGTTAGGTGTACGTTAGTGAGTGAAGGTTTATTAATTAGTTAGTCTCCTGTTATCCTGAATTCTTGTGTATATAGCAGCTGATTTGTCCCACTATCCCATTACTATGACGTTGGTTGTATTTTATTTCTTTATTGCCCACAGGGGGCTAAACATAGAGGGGACAAACAAGGACAGACAAACGGATTAAGTCGATTAGATCGACCCCAGTGCGTAACTGGTACTTAATTTATCCACCCCGAAAGGATGAAAGGCAAAGTCGACCTCGGCGGAATTTGAACTCAGAACGTAACAGCAGACGAAATACCTATTTCTTTATTACCCACAAGGGGCTAAACATAGAGGGGACAAACAAGGACAGACAAACGGATTAAGTCGATTCGATCGACCCCAGTGCGTAACTGGTACTTAATTTATCGACCCCGAAAGGATGAAAGGCAAAGTCGACCTCGGCGTAATTTGAACTCAGAACGTAACAGCAGACGAAATACCTATTTCTTTATTACCCACAAGGGGCTAAACATAGAGGGGACAAACAAGGACAGACAAACGGATTAAGTCGATTCGATCGACCCTAGTGCGTAACTGGTACTTAATTTATCGACCCCGAAAGGATGAAAGGCAAAGTCGACCTCGGCGGAATTTGAACTCAGAACGTAACAGCAGACGAAATACCGCTGCGCTAACGTTTCTGCCAGCTCACCGTCAACATTGGTTGTATTTGTGACGCTGTATGATATAGATGTAAACACTCATCGCTACTACTGCTATTACTTCCCCCATAAGCAAAAATTTTGAGAACATCCTTCATATTTGACATATGAGTCTAGTCGTTTTTAGATTCATAATAACATCAACTCAGCATATAAGCATATATAATAAAAAATTTGTCTTGCACCTCACTATCTCTACACATTAATAACACTATTAATACCCAGTGCCACTACAAATACTAGGCGTCACAACTTCTTAAGTACCAGTTGCGCACTAGGGTCGATAAAATCGACTTAATCCGTTTGTCTGTCCTTGTTTGTCCTCTCTCTGTGTAGCCCCTTGTGGGCAGTAAAGAAATAAGAATCGTAGCTTAACAATTTTATTCAAGCTGACGAAGGAGACTCTCTGTGATCGTTCGACTTGTATGCTACATATTCGCAGGTCACCATGACCCACGAATATAAACCATTAGAAAAGTTGCTTAAAATCAAACAAACAAGCGAAACGATAGCTGCTAGTTTGATCTAAAACTGCACTTACTGTCTTTTCGTTTAATTTTGCACAAACCAGTATAAATAGATTAACTTGAGGTATGATTGGGTTTAGTACAACAAAATAAGTTTTTATGAAAACCAAAATTCGACTGTTTGAGTTTTTTTTCTTTTGATACTGCAGTGGCGTGTTTTAACACGCCATGTCACGTGATACACCCAGTCATGGATTGTGTGACTAATTCAACGAAAGAACAGTTTTATAATGAATTATGTTCTTTTTTTTCGGGAAATACCAGGAAAACTTTCTATGTATTTTTGAAATCATTTGATAAGGCAACGAAAGCTAGTGGCAACGACCGTATTTCAGTTATTTTTCTCGTACTGATGGAATGACGCAGCCGATTTATAAACCTCTGCTGGGCCAAAATGTGCACAAAAATGTGTGCAGGGGAGTAAAACTGGGGGTCCAGTCCAAATACTAACAACAAATTTAACTCCTTTAAAGAAACTCAAAACGGGGTTGATGTTCTTAAACATGTTAGCGTGTTAGACCTACAACTCAATATAGAACAATAAATTTTTGTTTCACTTCAAAGATGTATTTCTGTAATTCGTCAAAGGAGCTCTTTGTATATATACTATAGCTATTTCCCAGAATTAACACAGAAATCGCCTCAGTGGAAGGGAATTTTGGTTTATTATAGGAGACGTAAAAAACAAATGATTATTTGAACATTAATACCGTATTCGACCGCATTAATTAAAGTGGAGAGAAATACCTACAGCCTGAAATTGAAAGTGGATAACGCAAGTGTATTTAACAAGCTCAGCTACATTTTGTGCTAAAAATCACTCATGAAGGATGGATGAGCTATTGTTTCTGTTGTTGAGCAGACAGTGGCCATATTACAACAAACATACAACATCCTGGACTAAATTTGTAATGCTCATTTTAAATTCTCTTATGCTTCTTCTTTACTACATAAAACTACTTCGTACAACTATTATATATTTTTTTTAATTTCCAAAACATTTTGAATGTCTTTTTGTAAGATGATATGTAGCGTATGGTTTGAAAGATATTTGGGTGTTAATTCTGGCAAGTCGAACGATCACAGAGAGTCTCCTTCGTCAGCTTGAATAAAATTGTTAAGCTACGATTCTTATTTCTTTACTGCACACAAGGGGCTACACACAGAGAGGACAAACAAGGACAGAAAAACGGATTAAGTCGATTATACCGACCCCAGTGCGTAACTGGTACTTATTTAATCGAACCCGAAAGGATGAAAGGCAAAGTCAACCTCGGCGGAATTTGAACTCAGAACGTAACGGCAGACGAAATACCGCTAAGCATTTCGCCGGCGTGCTAACGTTTCTGCCAGCTCACCGCCTTCATTGTTAAAATTGTCAAATTACGATTCTATCACTAGTATTATGTTGTATGTGTGTTGGTAGCATACTTAAAACTACTGGTTTCAAATCTTTGGGGAGATGTAAGTCAATTACATCAACTCCTGTACTCAATTGGTACTTATTTTATCGGCCTCGAAAGAATAAAAGGCAAAGTCGACCTCGACGGAATTTGAACTCAGAACGTGAAGACGGACGAAATCCCGCTAAGAATTGCTTTCATTGCTTTCAGGTTTAGCTTAAGGTATTTTCGTGCCCGACATCACAAAATGTGTCTGAATAAATATTGCCGGACAGCAAATAGGGACTCGGACATTGCTTAGAAAATATTTTTCATTTTTAACCTCGTATATAGTACGCACTAGGGATTTTGACCATTAAATTTTGGGGAAAAAATGCGGATTATACTCGAGGATTTACGGTATTTAAAAAATGATATTAGTAAATTATTTCGATTTGGGAGAGATGGAGCTTAAATGTTATACATTAATACTGCTCTCAAAGACATTGGTCTAGAGTATAAACACTTGCAATTTTGAGTTTCAAAGATCGTCTGTTTAGTTTAGTGTGGCTCTACTCAGTATGCTAATGAACGTTGACATTTATTTGCGTTCTGGACTGTTTATGGACAGAAACAAATTAGTGTGATCTTAATTTTGTAAAATTTGTTACTTTTATAGTTTTGATACCAGAAAATATTTATAAAGTGATATGAACATATACATAGATGTGCATGAGTTTATGTGTTTGGTGAAGAAAGAGAGAGAGAGAGAGAGAGAGAGAGAGAGAGAGATGTTCAGTCGCTTTTTAATGTAGTACCGTTATCTTCTCAGTCATTCGAATGTCAAGTAAGGGATCTTCAATCTCAGTTACAGATTTTTTAATTAATTTTTTTTGTAAATAAACAGCTTGAAACTTCGGATACTGGTTGAATGTGTCACGCAGAACACGGTTTATTCTTAACGTTTTTGGCAAAATTTTGTATTTTAGAAGCTATTTCGTGTTAAAGTTGTCGTGCTTGAATAATTTTAACCAATCAATGACGTGTAATAATAATAATAATAATAATAATAATACTAACATCGAAAAATACCTTAGGAATGAGAACCCAGGTTCAAAATTTCTCCAAGACACCTGATGAAGGCTGGAGGGTATATCAGCCGAAATGTGTTAACAACAAACAAAATGAGGACAAATATCCGTAAATAATGTTTTAAATTGGTATAAAACATTCACTATTTTGAATTAGAAAGCAGTAAAGTGGTAGAATACAGTCGTTCTGAATGAAAATCTCTCAGGGATCGATAAAATAACAATTAGTCACGTTTAAAGTGCAAAGATCGATTAATTTGACTTAGTGTTCTTCTTCTTCTTCTGAGTTTATGTTTGTATACGAAGTGATTATTCTTCGAGTCGGAATTTAATTGTTGACACTTTCCTCATTTCACATAATATTTTAATATTAACTTATGTGATAGAACACCGATAAAGACATTTCTAAAAACTAATATCAACGTAATGTAGTTTCTTATTTCGATAGAAAAGATTCGTTTTTCTTTTACTTCGTTATCCATTTCTCTATTGTAAAAATCACTAAATGGACAGGTTCCCTTCCTCACGTACACTCATATACACTGGCGAAAATAAATTTAAGACCGTTGATAAAAGTTCTATTTCTTACAAAATATTTTGTTACTAACACCGTACAAATTATCTTCATCTTTTACACCTCATGCAGAATTTATTTCTCTTTCGAATGATACAGACAATAACTATTTTTACACGACTTGAAGAATTCTAATGCTAAATTAATATAAACCTTTCAAATTTACCTGCAAAATTAGTTTAAGACCGTATAATTTTATTTAAAGCTTAAGATTGTAGCAAAAATGATCAACAAGAACGAAATACATATTTGAACACAACATACTCATACAGAATTATTGCTCTCACACACACATGCACACACATTTTATTTCGAAGTTTTAAAATGTTGTAAATAATAAATTTGAAATTATTACATTTTTACTTACTTCTTTTCTTTTCTTTTTTCTTTTTTAGTTATACCTGGTTTCTATGGAAATACCTGTCTGGAGTAACAATTGATACATACGTTCTCTTATAACATATACAATTATATTTCAGTGGAACCGAGAACGACAGGAAGAAATTGTATATAAAAAAATAACCTTTGGAATTTAGATGTGATGAAGAATTTACATTAAATTTCTTGAACAACAACGATATCAGTAAAAAATAAAAAAAGGGGGGTGGAAAAAACAGAAAAAAAGTAAGCAGTAAGAAGCTCATTTCTGAGGATCATAGCTTCACTTTCTTCGTT
>NC_042997.1:184200105-184217605 GCF_006345805.1 Octopus sinensis
AATCCGTTGGATATGATCTACCTTTTTTTTATTTATTTATTTATTTTATATTTCAATTTTTCATCAATCCCTATAACCATCCGTATTTTCAACAAACCAACCGTGTAGGTGCTCATTTACCTAATCATATTTCTAAGTAACCAACCAAGCAACCAAGCAACCAAGCAACAGAACAACCACCAAGCCGACCAATAACACCAACCATCTAACCAGCCGCTTTGCTTTTCCTCCGTTCACTCATCCTACCATCCATCTTTTCCAAGGACAAACCGACCAACCGACCCACTAACCAACTAAACAATACCCAACCAGCCGTCTAAACTTCCGGCCAGCCATTCAAATTTTCAGTCAACTACGTAGTCGCATAACCTTCCCTATCCATATAATTTACCCATTATATCCTTCCAGTCAGCCAGCTGGCCAACCAAACTTTTTCTCAGCCACATAGCCAGATATCCATCCATGCATTTCCCCAACCATTCAGTTGTCCAATCAACCTTCCTTCCATCCAACCAGACAACATCTAGTCTTCCAATTTCTCTAACAAACTGACAATAGAAAATCAGAAATACACTTTATATTCTCCTAACCGGATTCAGCCGACACTTTTTAAATGTTACTATTATTGCTACTACCTGTACTTTATTATTATTATTATTATTATTATTATTATTATTATGATTATTAAGGTAGCGAGCTGGCAGAATCGTTGGCATGCTAGACGAAATGCTTAGCGGTATTTCGCCCATCGCTACGTTCTGAGTTCAAATTCCGTCGTGGTCAACTTTGCCTTTCTTCCTTTCGAGGTCGATAAATTAAGTACCAGTTGAACACTGGAATCGATGTAATCGACTCATCCCGTCCCGCAAAATTGCTGCACATTTGGCAAAATATGGAGCCATTACTATTATTATTATTATTATTATTATTATTATTATTATTAAGGTAGCGGGCTGACAGAATCATTTGCACGTAGGGCAATATGCTTAGCGGCATTTTGTCCGTCTTTCAAATTCCACCGTGGTCGACTTTGCCTTTCATCCATTCAGGGTCGATAAGATAAGTACCAGCTGAGCACTGGGGGTCGATGTAATCGACATATCCTCCCCCGAAATTGCTGGCATTGTACAAAAATTTGAAACCTAAAGTGTCGTGTTGGCAGAATCGTTAGCACGTCGGTCGAAATGCTTAGCGGTATTTCGTCCGTCTTCACATTCTGAGTTCAAGTTCCGCCGAGGTCGACTTTGCTTTTCCTTCTTTCGGGGTCGATAAATTAAGTACCAGTAAAACACTGGGGTCAATGTAATCGACAAGTCCCCTCCCCCCAAATTTCAAGGCCTTGTGCCTTCAGTAGAAAGGGATTATTATTGATTGGCTCTTGATTATTGTTATTCAACTATTACTACGAATAGTTGTTTCTAACTTAGGCACAAAACCAGCACATTTTAAGGGAATGGGGATTACATTTTAAGGGAGAGAATTACATTCGGGGTTAGTACTCTATTGATCCGCAGAATATACAAAGTAAAATTGATCTTGGCAAAATTTGAACTCGGAAAACAGCCGAAAAGCAAATAGAACTCTAATGATTCTGCTAATAGCAAAAACTGTTTTCTTACACTTTAAAAGTAATATTTCGGGCCAATAATCATAATTATAGGTGTTTCAAATTTTGGCTCAAAGTTAGCCATTTTAGTGGGAGGGAGTTAGTCTATCACATTTACCCCGGTACTTGACTGGTTCTGTTTTTTTTTTAACGACCTCGAGAGGATTAAAGGCAAAGGAAGCTTCGGTGGGATTTGAAATCAGAACGCGTAGAGCTAAAGCTCTAACGAGTCTTCCTTATCGTCGCATCATCACCACGATTATAACTGTAATATTTCTACCTCAGCAACTAATAAAGATGATGGTGATAGTGGTGTTTAGTAATAATAATATCGTTGGCAGGGTTTGGACTCATACCATCCCATCCTGCTAATTGAACTTCTGTATTTAGTTATCTCCCTTGACATTCTGACTTCAAAAACTGCCTTTCACTTTTTGAGGATCGATAAAATAAAGTACCAGTTAGGTACTGGCTTTGATGCAATCGACTTAACCCCTCCCCCTAAAGTTGCTGGCCTTGTGACAACATTTGAAACCATTATTATTACTATTATTATTATTATTATTATTATTATTATTATTATTATGCTCTGCCTTTCAATCTTCTGGGGTCTGTAAAAATTAAGTACCAATCAAGTATAGAAGTCGATTTAACCGACTGTCTCACGTGTGTGAACTTGTGTCTTTTACAAATTATCATTATTGTTGGTATCTTCTTTTCCTAACCACCATCTTCCATTTCTTCATCCCCTTCTTCGTCTTCCTCCTCTCCTTCCTAGTCTTCTTCTTCTTCCCCTTTCTTGTCTTCCTCCTCATCATCTTCACAGAGCGTCGAACAAAATTTATTGCAGCGTTTACTAGCATGCCTGTATGTCCTGAATTTGAATATCGTTAGAGTGGAGTTCGTTTTTCATTATTGCGGAGTCAATAAAATAAAGTACCAAATAAAGTACAAACTGAGGTACTTGATTGGTATTTTATTGAGGTACTTGCTTGATACTTTATTGAGGTACTCGAAGATAATCCTTTATCTTCGACTTCCCAATTCATTTCCACAGAGGATGACCCGCTTATAACGTAAGGTATGCTTTGTACTTAAAACTGGCAAAACCCGCTTTCACCATTGGAGTCAAGGTCAACATTTCCATCAAATCCAGTATTGCATCTGGTTAGATCATCATCGAGTTGGGAAGTTTATATAGGACTTTCTTAAAGCTCCCCGTAATACGACAAGATTGCAACCTTATTTTCTGCAGTTCAGAAGAGCAACCTGTTGTATAGTTGGTCTTCTCAAAGCATGTCCAACCAAAAGTGATTATTTTGAATATAAAATGCTATCAGTTTAGAAGGTCTGCGCTCTTGCAGTTCGCTGTTTATTATTTATATTTTTCTGGAAAAATATTTTCATCTGATGTTCGTTCCCTTCCCTTATTTAATTATTCATCGTTATAACTCCCCTCTCCATAACATTTGTTGCTTCTTGCCTATATTAGAAAGCAATTGTTTCCTGACTCTTCTCTTCCATCACCATTGACGTCACACATAAGACATCGGAGAAAGAAAAAAGGTGAGAAGGAGGTTGGAGTAGTAGTAGTAGTAGTAGTAGTGGTGGTGATGGTGGTGGTGTCTTATTTCTAGGTGTTACTATTGAATTTGCCACAGTGTCTTTCAATCAATCAAAGAGTACGTACTTGAACGCCATCAACTACTGCTGATGTTATTGTAGATGAAGATGATGATGTTGTTGATGCTGCTGTTGCTGCTGCTGCTGCCACTGCCGTTGCTATTACAATTTCTTTTTTTTCCTAATCTGTTGTCAGTATTTAATTTCTTGCAGGTTGGACGGGTTGGCAGAACCGTTTACATTCCCGGATTAAGTTGTTTTTGACGTGTTTAATTTCGTCTTTCTAATCTGTGAATGCTCATATCTCCTGAGTGGTGCTGGATGGTGAAGACCCTCGCTGACTCACTCTCTGGCCCTCTGTGTATATATGTGTGTGTGTATGTGTGTCTGTCTCTCTCTCCTCTCACTCTCTGTGTTTTAGCCAATAAGAAAAGTACCACTAATATATTAAAGAAAGAACATCAGTACAATTAACTTTACCTTTTAATCCGTAGAAGTTGACCGTGCACCTCTGTATAAAGAAGTATCAAAATATTTATTACATTGTATTAGACCCCAAAATCTGCCGGGAGGTAGAATAGATTTCATATAATGGCATATACCTCTCAACAGGGGGGTCAGCTCCATACATATCTTGACAAGGTGTTTTACATTATCTAATTCTGCACGTCGCCAATTTAGATTCAAAATTTCCTCAAAGTCGACTTTGCTTCTCTTCTTTACCAGACTGATAAATTTAACTAACAGTTATTGTCGCCGTCACTTCGTTATTGTTGCTGCTTTTTAGCCTCAGGTTGAATCAATGAATCAAATCAACACAAGACACAAGGTTTCAAACCGTTAAGTTTCGATTGTATTACTTGCAAGAGGGGCAATCTGCTTTTCAGGACCGGTTTAAGCTAGTGCAGAGACTGCAGCATATGTTATAAACCGGTTTTAAATTTAAAAAAAGGGGTGGAGAGTATGCTCAAAATTTAAAAACTAACTACTTTCCCCAATTATAATTATTGCTATGGGTCCAATTGCTCATTTGAAGGACTAAGG
Organism: Octopus sinensis; assembly: GCF_006345805.1. Classification (NCBI taxonomy): domain Eukaryota; kingdom Metazoa; phylum Mollusca; class Cephalopoda; order Octopoda; family Octopodidae; genus Octopus; species Octopus sinensis. The sequence continues at coordinate 184,204,379 of NC_042997.1, forward strand.
TACACAGCTCAGCTAACAAGAAGAGGGTTACACATAGTGGTTACCATTAGTTTGCTAGACATGTTTTATACTGAAGAGCCGAATTATAATTATTTGTACAGTGAAGGACAAATGCATATAGGTCAGATAGCAGCGGGAACGGATCATCGGACAGTTTAAGCACGATAAATTATAGAGCGAATTTGAATGGGTCGACTGTTTCTCTATAGATCCTAATTTTCGTTTGAAACCAAATCTAGAAGCACACAGCTTTATCTACTATAATATTGTGCAAATTCATTCATTGTGTTGTTACTTAAGTAACTGAGATGCTTAAGTGAAATATTCTCTCTCCTAATATGCAATCCTAATATAATGTAATTTTGTTACTGTGGTCTCACTTTGAAACTGCAAGTGTATTAAATTTAAACTTGTTTGTACTAGATTTTTGCTTAACAGCATATGGTGAAGTAGAAACTGTACACGATAAAATATTTGCTACTTGTTTACAAATCTGATTGGATAGATAGCATTATGATGTCTATAAGATATTAGTAGTCATCGAGGTGGCGAGCTGGCAGAATCGTTAGCAAGCCGGGCAAAATGCTTAGAGGCATTTCGTCCGTCTTTACGTTCTAAGTTAAAATTCTGCCGAGGTCGACTTTGCCTTTCCCTCTTTCGAGGTAATCGACTTACTCCTCCCTCCAAATTGGTGGCCTTCTCCAAGATTCAACTCACCATTTCTGCACTGTTGATAAAGCTGGAGCATCATCCCCTAATGTAGTAACCATCTCAATATGAATGTCCTTGGGGGATAAACCATTTTTCTGCAGGTACTTAATAATACCACGATGTCAAATTTTGTCCACTTTCAAGAAAAGTCATTACTAGTTACTTTTGAAGTCTTCTTTCAACAGTGAGATACGAGTTTACCTGGAAAGAAACAATGCAGTTATTAATAAAAAGTATTGGAATTAATGCACGCAATATTTCACCGCTTTAGTTTTCACTCCTTCATAGTCAGCCTATGAATTTCTCAGTTCACCCTCTTAGTCATCTCATTCGGTTAACCGATCTTATTTATGGGGAAAATAATAATTAAGCACTATTAGTGTATGACGAGCTTAATGCATCGAAATAGAGAAACAGAATGGCAGGTCTTTTAAATTGCATTCGGCAAAAATCAATTGTAATTTCTATCTAACGCTACTCTTCAATTTGATTGTTGTAAGGTGTTTTAGATCTCAGAAAAATTCCGAATATTGAATCAACCTTAAAAATCCAAGATCTTTATAAAGGTTGAAGGTTGTATAGTGCTATTAGTAACAGAGCAAATTCACTTTAAATTACTTACAGGGAAGCAGGTTCCACTGGAAACAGGTTCCACTGGAAACAAATTCAACACTTCTAAATCTAAGTGACCTCTCAATACAGCAGAAACTAATTCTTCCTCAAATCACACCATACAGCCTTTTTACCAAAGATAACACTGGATAAATTAATCCCAGGAGTACGTTTCTTATTAAAGGACTGTATGATCCAAGTTGGCGTATCATTGTCCATAAGTCTGCTTGACTTAACTAACCTGGAGCAAAACAATAAAAACAATATGAACGTTACACAACTTAATTTCTCTTCCCTCATAATTTTTGAAGTCTTATGCCAAAAATGATTTCCCTGTCTAATTAAAACGAGTCTGCTTAGCCCCAAGTTGCAATGTTGTTCATTAATCCGTTAATAGTATTTTTCAAAAGAGATATATGCCATTAATTTTCATTTCCCTTCTCCTCACAAGATATTCATCTCAAAGTCTCATAAATCGGTATTTCGATACTTTCACCATTCAGCTATGATATAGATACATACATACATACACACATACATACATACATACACACATACATACATACATACATACATACATACATACATACATACATACATACATACATACATACATACATACATATGCACGTATGTATGTATGTATGATGTATGGATATATATATATATATATATATAATATATATATATATATATATACACACACAAAAGAAGGTATAATGATTTCTTAATTATGCCTGGAACCTTTAGGGCAATATAGATTTAAGAGATTTGCAGAGCACAATTCCCATAGCGATTTACTCTCCCCCTCTCTCTCTCTTTCTCATGCACAAGCTTTCTCCGGCAGCTATGAATCTGTCCAAGATGTGATATATTGATTTCTTACATTGGCATCAGGTCATAAACTTGTACGAGAGGTGGTATGGTCAATTGAAACGATCTCAGTAATTGTTGTATTTATTTTATCGATTTCGAAGTGTGTGAGATGCAAAGTCAATCTCGGTTGAATTTGCACTTAGAACATATATGGACGAAATTGAATACCAAAAGACATTCAACCCCGGCACAATGACGTTTCTGCTAACCCTAGCATACTTCTTTGCCATATATTTGAGTGGTTTCCACAATAAATAGAAGAACATAAATAGAAACACCAAGACGTTGTGTAAGGTAAATTACAACGATACAGTTTCAATCTCAATTTACAGCCGAAACTTTACTTTCCAATTTCCTCGTCATCAATAAAACTTTTTTTCTGTATAACTAAAGCCCCGGGATGTTTCTGAAACAAACCAATCCAATACATTCAAGTCTTCAATGAAAAAAAAAATCAGCTTGATACTAGAGCGGGAAAATCCGCAATATTTATTTGCTAGGAGATACATTTGTTTTCCTTCTATTCTGGACTTTACAGAGACTGGTATCAATATGTTTCTTGGAGAAAGTTCTTTTCGAAACGTCAGGACTCACCTTTCCTTGCGGGAAACGAACTTTATCTTGTATATTATATATTAATGTTTTTTTTTTATTAGCGCAGATCGTTACTAGTTTCTGCGGATTCTATTTTTGTTTTCCTGTTTGATATCAATTTAACCATTTTTCTTTTTATTCTCTTGAGATTAAAATGTGTATTTTTTATTTTATATTTTATTTTTTATTAAGATTTATTAAGATTTCCTCACAGGTCAGTTTCGTCACCTTTACTGTGCTTCACTTTCTTGACTCCGATTAAACACTTCCATCAATCCATCTTACCCAGAACTATTATTGCTGCTTGTAGTTTTATTTTAATTGCTAGTGAACATTAACTGCTCTAATGAAATCGAATTAACGCTACGCATCAATGACAGAAGATCTAGAAAGAAATACATATAGAAAATTGATTATTGGACTAATCAATATATGAAAAGGAGTCTGTCTGACCATTTCCTGGCTTATAACCACACAAAATGATTAATCCTTAAATTGATTTATCAACATTTGTTGTTGGAAATGCTTAAGTTCACTAAGGCTACAGTCTGCACTGATGATCTGTTCACTTGCTTAAATTACTTATAAACTACAAAGCAGAGTGATTTATGTGTGTCTGTGTCTGTGTGTGTTTGTGTGTCTGTGTTTGTCCTCCCGCTTGACAACCGATGCTGGTGTGTTTACGTCCCCGTAACTTAGCGGTTCGGCAAAAGAGACCAATAGAATAAGTACTAGGCTTACAAAGAATAAAGGCGGTGCTCCAGCATGGCCGCCGTCAAATGACTGAAAAAAGTAAAAAAAAAAGCGTAAAAGAGTAAGACCACGAAACAAATGGAGAAAACTATTATAAGGATAAAAACAAGTAATTTCTAGCTTGTGTAAATTTGGGCAAAATATCCTTCTTAATATAAAAATTCTACTGAAGAATATTATGTGTGTATTTCTGGGTAGGGTAACCAGAAACAAGACCTGGAATTTTGGGGGTGGGATTAGTCGATTACATCGATCCAAGAGGACAACTGGTACTTATTTTAATGACCTCGAAATGATGAAATTCGACATTGGTAGAATTTGAACTCAGAATGTAAAGACAGACGAAATGACGGTAAGCATTTTATCCGGTGGGCTAATGATTCTACCAGTTCGCCGTCTATCTTACCTAGATAATAATAAAATCAATAAAGGCGGCGAGTTGGCAGAATCGTTAGCACGCCGGGCGAAATACGTAGCCGTATTTCGTCTGCCGTTACGTTCTGAGTTCAAATTCCGCCGAGGTCGACTTTGCCTTTCATCCTTTCGGGGTCGATTAAATAAGTACCAGTTACGCACTGGGGTCGATATAATCGACTTAATCCGTTTGTCTGTCCTTGTTTGTCCTCTCTGTGTTTAGACCCTTGTGGGCAATAAAGAAATAAGAAACGTTAGCACGCCGGGCAAAATGGTTAGCAACATTTCGTCTGTCGCTACGTTCTGAGTTCAAATTCCGCCGAGGTCTACTTTGCCTTTCATCCTTTCGGGATCGATTAAATAAGTACCAGTTACGCACTGGGGTCGATATAATCGACTTAATCCGTTTGTCTGTCCGTGTTTGTGCTCTGTGTTTAGCCCCTTGTGGGTAGTAAAGAAATAGGTATTTCATCAGCCGCTACGTTCTGAGTTCAAATTCCGCCGAGGACGACTTTGACTGTGGGCAATAAAGAAATAAATAATAAAATCAATATTGGTTGCTTTAATTTAAGCACAAGTGTTCATATTTCTGGCGGAATAGAGAAAAATGGAGTGTCACGACGTACATAATTTTCTGAAGTCATGTTTGCCCGGGACACTTCAAGTTCGGTGGGCCCCTTATACACAAGAATTAAAATCTTAGAAAATGAACAAATTTAAATCTCAAAACCCATCTATTTCAAATAAGTGAATTTGATGAGTTAGCAGAGAAAGTTTAAGTAAGTGACTGAAAATGTCGTTTTATAGATACACTTTTTCAAAATTCAAGTTTCGTTTTTCACACATTCACTTGCGGTGTTCGACTTTTCCTTCATTGTGAAAAGTACAGTGAAGGAGGAAGATTGGAGTAAGATTTTTTTTCTTTTAATGTGAGTTGCATGTTTCAGGCTGTAGAAGAAGATAAAATGATAGAAAATTACAAAAAAGGAAAAAACATTTTTGTCATTGTTGCTGTTCCAAAGCTATGACGAGCGTGTGTGTCTGAGAGAGAGAGAGAGAGAGAGAGAGAGAGAGTGAGAGAAAGAGAGAGAGAGAAAGAGAGAGAGGAGTGGTGTAGAGATACCAACATTTAAAAGACATGGATCTTGAAGATTCTTCTTTTAAAACGGCTTCCCGGTACTATTGAAGAAGAGTGGTCCCGGTGCGCGTACTCGCGAGTGCTAAGCAGTCGATTTGCTCGACTAAAGGCGGTGATCCAGCATAGCCACAGTCAAATGACTGAAGCAAGTAAAAGAGTAAAGAAATAAGCCCGTCGTATATATATGTATATATATATATTTGTGTGTGTGTGTGTATATGTTTGTGTGTCTGTGTTTGTCCCCCACCCAACATCGCTTGACAACCGATGCTGGTGTGTTTACGTCCCCGTATCTTAGCGGTTCGGCAAAAGAGACCTATAAGTACTAGACTTACACAGAATAAATCCTAGGGTAAATTTGTTCGACTAAAGGCGGTGCTCCAGCATGGCCACTGTCAAATGACTGAAACAAGTAAAAGAGTAAACTAAATAATTGTTTTTCTTCTAAACAACGTAAATAAATTAGGAGTGCGTACAATGGGATTACTGAAATAGATGTGACAACAAAATACACCCATTTCAAGGTGAACCATTCCGAAAATTTTGCCGATCCTATAAGAAATGTTCATACAAATTCGGTTGAAAGTTTTTAGAAGAACGTAAAACGACGTTTTAAGGGTATGATGGGGGTACCAAAAACAGGTAGTGTGTTATTTTTATTTAATTTGTTTTTAAAAAATTATTTACGTTATTTAGAAAAAAAAATGTATTTCCTTTGTTTTTAAAAAATTATTTACTTTGCGTTTTTGTGCTTTATTTACTTTGTTTAAAAAAATTATTTACTTTGTGTAAAAAATTATTTTGTTTAAAAAACCCCTATTTGTTAAAAAAAAACCCATCTATTAACTTGCATATGCGCACTCGCGCTAGGTAGTCGTTGTAGGATCGACTAGTCACGACTAGCTAGCGCGGATGCGCGAGTATGCAAGTGCGCGCACCGAGACCACTCTTCTAAAATAGTACCCGGCTTCCCTTCATTGTTTTGCAATGCAGGAAAAAAAAATAAATAAAAAGTGGGGAGGGGTTAAACCCCGACAAAAACGGGGAAATTCAAACAGTTATTTCCGAAAGTAAGAGTAAGTGGGGTACTATGATTATTTTTACTGAATTTTTGACTTTGAAGAAAATGTATTTGTTACAAGCGTTCACTACCTTGCCAAAACTATATCAGTGAAGTAAAGACCTTCTCTAAACGCAGTAAAACCTATAACATAACCAGAACACTATTTCAGAAAATTATCACTGTTCTCTTTGAGTATATAAAAGACAAATTTAGGCGGAGCAAAATGGGTAAGACAAAACAAGGTAAATATGCTCTTCCATTTCTCCAGAATTAAATTTGAAGAGTCATACATAAACATCTATCCTTAGACATCAGAAAGATCAGAAATGCAACAAAATTTTAAATATCTTGGTCAAATGAAAGACGATTATTGAAAAATCGCACATAATATTAAATTAATGAAACTCAACTAAATCTAAAAACATAACATAATTTTTTTTATAGCTTCTTCACCAATAATTCTAAACTGAAAAAGAATACTTTTAGCTGTTGAGAGGTGTAATTTTATAATTAAATAATTAAAACTAAATTCAAAAGTTTTCTTTACGTACTTGATTTCAAAGCTTCACTGTAATAAGTTTAGAAGTAGAAATATGTGCGTGTGCACGTGTGTGTATGTGTATGTGTGTGTGCACGTGTGTGTATGTGTATGTGTGTGTACGTGTGTGTGTGCACGCGCGCCTTTAACCGTTATTGGTCAAGCCAAAGTCAAGCTCAGTTATGCGTTGAAAGAAGGAATTTGGCCTGGAGACAATAAATATTTTTCTGTCAATCTCTTTATCTTTATATACATTTCACACACACACACACACACACACACACACACACACACACACACACATACACACACACACAAGCACATACGCATACACACACACATACACATACATACATACATACATACATACATACATACATACATACATACATTTATTTTCAGGAGTGTTCTGTTGCTTCCATTTTCCATCCCAAAAGGGATTTGTGAATAATTTGGTGTCTCTAAAGTGGTTATCATAAAAGAGAATCCATTACATTTTTTAAGAAGTCAAGATTCCTTTGAACGGTGGGAGCTGGGGGAAGTGGCTTCCAGTACTGAGTGCTACATAACCTTCCGAGCTGGGGTCTCCCCACCAATGTCTAGATGCCCGGGGCAATTGTCCCCTCCGCCACCACTCCATAAATCCGGCCCTGATTTTTGTCTTAATTAAAGCTACATATCACTAGCCGAAAACCGCAGCTTGACATCACAGACCTAGTTTGTCGCAGATTTCTTTAAAATTCTCTCCACCACAGTAATAGTTATTCATTCATATATGGATCGCTAAATCCACAAGTTTTTTTTTATTCCCTCTGTTTATTTCCTCATATTTCTTTCTGTTGAAGAGCGTAGACTCGAAAAGTAAAAGATTTCTGATCGAGCATACCGTGCGGATCTCCTAACTACACAATATGTTTCACCAACTTATTTTGTGTTCTTACAAGCTTCAATTGAAACAATAGGTGATTGGGACAACGACCCATTTTGGAGTGAGCTTAATATTAACCGGTTGGGAAGATAGACACCAACTACAAATTCAACAATTAATCTCAAATTCCTCAGAGCCCTTCCCTTCAGTTGGTATCTGGAAATCCAAATCCTGCAGAAGCGCAGAGCTGTAGTTAACCAACAGTTGTGACTAACAGGTTCAATCTCCAAAAGAGTCAATGACTGAGGTGCATCATCTGATGTTATTGCTTGAGCAATGTGATAAGCATAGATCTGTGCTGAGGTCTTTGACAATTCCTTCTGACAACACTGGAAAATTTGCATTTATTTCTAGTTGTGTTGCTTCATCCAACATGTTGCCAAGAGGACCTGACCGCTTATTATTGCTTTTTGTAAGATCTTCAATTACCTGGATGAGGTGATGATGAGGTAGCTCACCTGTATGCTAATCACATACCACCTAAATAAGTCTTCTTTTAAGTTTTTTTCTCTAAATAACTCATTACACCTCCATTCCAGACAGTATTCACTGCTGTTGAATCCTCACCAATAACCTGCGCTGAATTTTCAAGCCCTCTCTCTTGATGCCAGCATAAAATATTATCAGCAATTACCTATGCATGTTTTTTACCTTCCACTTCAACATCAGGGTGTTAAATGAAACAAAAACTAACCTCCAAACTAAGCAGGCAGCGTAGTGCTCTTCTTTGATTAGACCTGGAAATTTTCTGGAAACTCCATCTACTTCAACGATCTGTTCTTTCATCTATTCTTCCATCAAAAAAAAAAAAAAAAAAAAAAAGGTAGGAGAGCCCTCCTTTTAATTCTTTTTCTTACTTATCAGATATCTCACTCATTACTTTTTCTTGCGCTCTTCTAAGTTTATTATGACCAAGGATGAATCTCTCGACAGATGAGGCCTGCATCTATCCAAGCGGTTGTTGCAATTTCAGCAGCCTCACAGAATCCAGTATAGTGACGAATACTAGCTAATCCAATGTTTGAATTTCTCTTGCATTGTATTTTCCTCTCTTTAGTATGACTTAAGAAGATTCTTTAGAACTCTCGTCTGACATCAGTCTCTTCCGAAGAACTGTCAAACAACTGATAAACATCATGGCAGTGCTGTCTTCTCTTTGCTTGATTTCACTCTTCATTCTATTCTTCCTTCGCTCTCTCTGACAAGGCCTTTCCTTTTTTCAGTAGAAATCTGTCTCTAACTTACTTTATAATCAGTTGAGCCCATTTGCATACTGCCTTGGACTCCTGCTTTTGTCCTCTGTAAGCTTATGAAATCTTCTTTTCACGAGGGCAACAACAGTCAATGTGGGAGTGATTTCCTCTCTTACCAGTGAGAGAACGATCCTCTTTTGAACACAAAACTATGGAACACTTGCCGGTCAAAATATCGAACAGTCTATCAAGTGAGTGTAGAAAAGCATTTTTCATTGCCAAGTTTCCTTTACCAAATGATGTGCATACTGCTTTCCGCCACAATCCCATTAGTTTTAGCTCAATTGCTCAACACTGTATGATCACTAGCAGTTTGAATTGTGCATTAGCTTTTGTCCACTGGCGCAGAAGATGGAGTATTATATCATGTATGAGTTCCTTATCTGTATAGTTCCTTTTGTCCTTGGAATTTTGTTCCCGAAGTAGTAACCCAAGTCTTAAAATGTCTCTCACTGTTGGAAGCTCTGATACAGGAAGCTCTTACCCTGTACCAATTATCAGGATCAAATAGGATGACATCTGGCCTCTAGTCTTCAGCGTTAACATCTCGTGAATATCTGAAAAGAGTAAAAATTCATTTAACCAATTAAAAGATAATATAAAATCCGTTTAACCAGTTAAAAGATAATATAAGAGCGATATTTTGAGTCTAATCAGTTTTTCATATAAATTTTCAGTTATTGTTTCAAAATAACACCAAATTGAAAATTTAGGATAAAATCGATGTAAGTTACAGTTATTTTGATCCATTTTGGTATATATGCCTCAAGTCTGGAAGTAAAAAGGCACAATAATTTCACTACCAAATTAGATTTTTAGTAAGTTATTAAAATTGACACACTCTGATATATAAGCGATATACATGTAGTGTGTTTGAGAATATGCAACTGTGTACTTGCTTACAAATTTGCACTTATGAAATAAGGTCATGCATTGTTTAGCTATGCCATAAAAGTCGGTGATATTTGGCAGTATTTGCCAAGTTATTGTATAGAGAAAAAGAAGGAAAGCAACACAATAACAATGCCAGCAGTAATTATTAAATATATATATAGCCTAATTTACTAAACTAAATTAATCTAGATTAGTCTGTTATACCTTTTGAAAAGTCCGATGATTGCTGTGGTTTTTTTAAAAACATTTTTATTTACTTGTATTGGGATGGAATCTTGAAGCAGGTATCTTTTTGTGCAAGCAATTGTTACTGAAGTGAAGTCAAATGATTCGGAAGACAGGGATCAAATCATGGTTGTAAAAACTCACTGAAAGAGTTATATTAAGCTGATTAGGAGGAGAGACTAGATGAGATGAAGTGTGGTCTTGTGCTAGAAAGAAGTACCACCAAGTAAGCCAACTGCAAGGAGTACTTGGCTAGATGTATGTCGCTGTACCTAGCATTCGTCAATCCGGGAAAGCCTATTACCGCCTGTGTCATCTCTTGTGAAAGGTAGGAGAGTCCAGTTTGCTGGACATTGTTGTAGAGCTGAAAACGAAGCAATTTCTACTCTTCTCCTCTGGAAGTCATCTACTCGCAATACCAGAGGGCGCACACTCTCCTACCCTGATGTAATCTCCAGGGATACAGGCATCCAGCAACAGGACCCCCGTAGTGCAATGATGAACCGTGAAGTCTGGCGTAGCATGGTAAATTCCATTGTCTCGACCACGGTCGAACAATGATGATGATGATTAATTCCGTTTTCTCCAAAACAGATGGATTCTATTGAGGACTGCGAAAGGCATGTACAAAGGTACAGTTAGTAAATTGAGAGTAAGCGATGAATTTATTATGCTGATCAGATCAATGCTCATGTTGATAACAGTCTTTTGTAACAGGCAACTAACTCATTTTTTTTAAGTTATTCAAAATTGAAAGAAGGAAACATGGAAAAAGGAACGGCACATTTTTTTTTGTTGAATTTTAGTATTGAAGGAGACATACGTAAATAAACCTAACACTTATATAACATTAAATACTAATTTAAATTAAGAAAAAAAAACAAAGAAAGAACTGGCGGTGCCCCAGCATGGCCACAGCTCGTGAGCTGAAACTAGATAAAATGAAAAAAAAAAAAAGATGTCCAAGAAAAGCCAGTTCACAGTCTCCTTTTGCTATTATAGTAGTGTTAAAGACGGGCTGTCTGAGGAGACTCTTATATGCTGATGACCTAGCTCTTATAGTTGAATCTGTAGTAGATTAGATGGGAATTCCAGATACGGAAGCAAAACCGAGATTCGACAAAGCCGCCGCTTTCAGAGTTAGTCATTATATTACCACATAACTATTTGTAATTCAATTGTTGATGCTCGCTATATTAAGCACCATAATACTAACCTAAATCCCGTTTTTCATATGAATGACAGATATAAAAAGTTTATTTAAGATAATGATGTAACGTGCGTGTTTGCCTTTGTAAGGCAAGAAGTGGGTTACCGCTCGACTTGTGCTCGCTGTTGAATTCCCATTAACAATTAACACCATTTCACTCCAATTAGTAACTAAATAAGGGTTTCAAATTTTGACCCTAGGTCAGAAATTTCGGGTGAGGGGGTTAGTCGATTACATATTTTATCGACTGGTACATATTTATCCCCGAGAGGATGAAAGATAAAGTCGACTTCGGCGAAATCTGAATTTAGAACGTAAAGACAGACGAAATACCTATTTCTTTACTACCCACAAGGGGCTAAACACAGAGAGGACAAACAAGGAGAAGACAAACGGATTAAGTCGATTATATCGATCCCAATGCGTAACTGGTACTTATTTAATCGGCCCCGAAAGGATGAAAGGCAAAGTCGACCTCGGCGGAATTTCTGCCGGCTCACCACCTTCCAGCTCCTTCCGGAATACGCGTCTATGTAAAAGATTAGTGAAGGAAACCTAATTGTTTCTTGCAAGCTTTTATCTTTTATCTTTTACTTGTTTCAGTCATTTGACCGTGGTCATGCTGGGGCACCACCTTGAAATTTTAGTCGAATATATCGACCCCAGTATTTCGTTTTTTTTTTTAAAACCTGGTACATATTCTATCGCACTCATATTCTGAACTGCTAAGTTACGGAGACGTTAACGTACCAGCTCCAGTTGTCAAGCGGTGGAGAGAAGACAAACATAGACACAAAGACACAACGACACGCGTACACAAACACACGCACACACACACACGATGAGCTTCTTTCAGTTTCCGTCTACCAAATCCACTTACAAGGTTTTGGTCGGCCCGAGGCTATAGTAGAAGATACTTGCCCAAGATGCCACTCAGTATGACTGAACGCTGGACCATGTATTTGGGAAGCCACGCCATACATTTGAAGCAAAGTTTTTTCATGGACCTCTAACATACTACTGTGGATCACCAATTTACTGTTTTACTTGCGTAGACCCATATACCAATCTTAAATGGCCTTCCAAGGTCCACATAAACCCCGGTTGAGAACCTATTTCGTTACTACCTACAAGGGGCTACACACAGAGGGGACAAACAAGGACAGACAAACAGATTAAGTCAATTATATCGACCCCAGTGCGTAACTGGTATTTAATTTATCGATCCCGAAAGGATGAAAGGCAAAGTCGACTTCGACGGAATTTGAACTCAGAACGTAGCGGCAGACGAAATACCTATTTCTTTACTACCCACAAGGGGCTAAACACAGAGAGGACAAACAAGGACAGACAAACGGATGAAGTCGATTATATCGACCCCAGTGCGCAACTGGTACTTATTTAATCGACCCCGAAAGGATGAAAGGCAAAGTCGACCTCGGTGAAATTTGAACTCAGAACGTAAAGACGGACGAAATACCGTAAGGCATTTCACCCGGCGTGCTAACGGTTCTGCCAGCTCGCCGCCTTTGAGAACCATTGACTTATAACCTTGTGTGAAGACAAAAGAAACGGCTGCAACAAAGTGAGCAAATCATCTGGCGAGCGGATCATTTTCAGCTGTTTGAACCTTTACATAACCTTTACGTTATTAATTCCGCTGGAAAAAAGGCATGGCATTGATAACAACCTCACTTTTCTACTGTCATATAAATCTTGGGCTTGGTTAAAAACTATAAACAAAGATAACATTGTAAGTGGGAGAAACAGAACAAAATATAATCTATTCATTAACAACATATTTAATTACTCTATAGGTAAACAATATTGATTTTTGCCTAATCTATCTATCTATCTATCTATCTATCTATCTATCTATCTATCTATCTATCTTGTTTCTTTATTGCCCACAGGGGGCTAAACATAGAGGGGACAAACAAGGACAAGGACAGACAAACGGATTAAGTCGATTATATCGACCCCAGTGCGTAACTGGTACTTATTTAATCGACCCCGAA